>NC_056750.1:253813349-254035849 GCF_019279795.1 Protopterus annectens | reverse complement strand
GCAGTAAGTCCTCCTTAGTATATGATTTCACAAAGAGACAATGACTGTCTTTTGCGTGTAATTTCACAAGGGAACTGTGACTCTCTTTTTTGCGCTGTCATTTCTCAGACAATCTAAAATCAGTAGAACTCTATGTAGTGTATACTGTAGTCTAAAGTCAATAGTGCCATTGACGTGTACACTAGTGTAAAATCAGTAGTGCCTCTGTGATATGTACACTGTTATAAATTAGCTGTAGCCTATGTCATATGTGCAGTAGTATCATTGTATATTCACAATAGTGTAATATCAGTGGTACTGTTATATCTGCATTATTTAATATCAATAGTAATTAAGTGATGTGTACACTTGTGTAAAATCATTAGTATATGTGTAGTTACACTAGTATAAAATCAGTAGTACCCTGTGCCATATGTTCACTAATATAAAATCAATAGTATCTGTGCAATTTTTATTCTTTAAAATTAGTATTACACTAATGTAAATTCAGAGGTTTCATGTGCCATATATCCAGTAGTATAAAATCAGTAGTACCTTGTACTAATGTAAAATCAGTAGCACCCGTTCCATGAGTACACTGGAATAAAACCAGTAATATTGGTGTTGGTTACAAATCTGTGTTGGTTACATTTCTAGTAATCATTTTAAATAGAGTTGCTGGCTACTGAGACTTGTCTGCATATATCAACTGGACACAAGCTGATTTAAGTATATTTTCTCTGCACTTATTTAAGATTTGAGTCAGTAAATATTGTGTGTCTTTGATTCACTAAATATTGTGTCTCTGTCTCTGCAGTTATCTGGGCTCACTGAAAGTTGTTAGACTACTTTGAAATTCCTTTGTTAGTGTTAATTAGCTTGGGGGTTTCTGCTAGCATTAAAATCTGTGTTGGTTACATTTCTAGTAATCATTTTAAATCGAGTTGCTGGTTACTGAGACTTGTCTGCATATATCAACTGGACACAAGCTGATTTAAGTATATTTTCTCTGCACTTATTTAAGATTTGAGTCAGTAAATATTGTACGTCTTTGATTCACTAAATATTGTGTCTCTGTCTCTCTGCAGTTAGTTCCCGGAATTGCCCACCCCTGCTGTAAATCTCTTTTTGCACACTCCTCCTGGACCCATCTCATTTGCTCACTCAACTGAGTACAGTGAGATCATATTTTGATTTTGGATACTCTTACCAGTCCCATCTCCTCTGCAGTGTACAGAGAGAGCACTTGGAAGGGCATTCCCCTGTAGCATCTTAATCTGCTCTGTTTCCTCAGTCTCAAAAAAAAAAAAAAATTTTGCACTTCATCTGCCTTACTATGTGTGTTTCTTCCTACTTTATTACCTTATTTTGCTTTTGCCTCTTCTTAAAAGTACTCATTTGAATTTATTCTGCTGCCTTTATTACTGCTTGTTAGTAGCCTGATTAAATTGTAACTGTTATTCTAAGGCCCTTGGTTTAAGCACTTGGGCTTCAAACCAGTTCTTTTATATTAAGAAGGTTTGTGGTCTGCACTGTTGTGGCAGGACAGGTAGCATACATCCTTCTAAGTTGGGAACTGCTGATTGAAGGCTCAGTGTCTGTTGTTCTAAAAGTGTATTTGTTCTGGGTTAAGAACTTGGGCTTCAGGCCAGTTATTTTACATTAAGAAGGTTTGTGGTCTGCACTCTTGTGGGAGGAGAGGCTAGATTCTGCCCTTCTGAGCTGGGAATTTCTGGTTAAAGGCTTATTGCGCATGCTTACTTGAACTGTTTCTTTCTGAAATCAGTATGCCTTGTTTGCTGTAGCATAGACAAGATTCAGGTCGGCTGGATCTAGCTTTGTTTGTATAACTTGTGCCCTGATACAGGCCATCTTTTTTGGAGAAGGTTCTCTGTACCCTAGTGGCAGGACGGTGCAGTTAGAACTTGTCTGATTGAAGACTGCTGGAACAGGGCTCAGTTTTAAGCTTTTTAACTGGTTAATTGGGTAAAGTGTTGTTTTGATTGTATCTGCTCTATTTTCTGGAAAAAAATATATATACTTGTTTCTTGCCTTTCTGAACTAGTATAGTCCAGTTTTCGTGTTATTGCTGGATCCAGGGCTGTGTTACAAGTTTCTGTGTTGCCATACCTTACTTGGATAGAAGGAAGTTTCTGTGTTCACCTGTGAGAGAGGGGAGCTTTGAGCAGGCTATCTGCCCCTGGAAGACTGGTTTCAGCCCAGAAGTTAGTAGTTTATTGGTTTTTTTGGGCTAATTTTGATTGTATCTGCTCTATTTCCTGAAAAAAATATATATACTGGTTTCCCGCCTTTCTGAACTAGTATAGTCCAGTTTTCAGGTTATTGATGAATCCAGGGCTGTGTTACAAGTTACTGTGTTGCCATTACCTTACTTGGATAGAAGGAAGTTTCTGTGTTCACCTGTGAGAGAGGGGAGCTTTGAGCAGCCTATCTGTCCGTGGAGGAGTGGTTTGAGCCCAGATGTTAGTAGTTTATTGGCCATTTTGGGCTAATTTCTCTCTCTTTCACTTCCCTGCTATAAAAACCTAATTTGCACAGTTTTTACACTTGTATTCCACTCAGCAAATGCTTTCCAGGTGTTCTGCAGAGTCTACAGCAGTAGAGAGACAAAAGAGTGACTCTGGAGTGATTAAGTATCACTTTTCTGCTTTTCTTGTTGTCTTAACTAATTCCGCCTAAAACGCCAGTTTTTTTAGCGAATCTGTGATTTAAAAAGTTTGTTATTGTATACAACTCCGCACAGCTCCTCGTGGTGTCCTGCAGAGTGATACATGCAACAGAATGACCCAAGAGAGACTTTTCTAGATTTAAGTATTTTTTTCTGTTTTTTTCCTCCGACTGCCTTTTCCCACCTAAAAAGCGGATTTCTAACTGATCTGTGCTTTAAAAAGTTTAAATTGCATTTGCCTTCTGCTTTTTACAGGTTTTGCACTTGTTTTATATCATTTTAAGTCGTTTTTGTATTGTGTAACTGTTGTAGGCTACACACTAAAGTGTGCTAGCCTGTTTATAGCATTTACAGTGTTTTCTGTGTGTTTTTCTGCTGTTTCCTGAAAAAAACAAAAAAGGAAAAAAAATATATATATTCTCGTTTCCCGCCTTTGCTGAAATAGATTAGTCTAGATTTCAGGTTTTTCTGAATTCCGGACTGTGGTATAGTTTCCTGTGTTGCCCATATCCTTACTTGGATAGGAGGAAGCTTCTCTGTTCACCAGTGAGAGTGGGGAGCTTTGAGCAGCCTATCTGTCCCTGGAGAAGTGGTCTCAGCCCTGAAACTAGTAGCTTATTGGCCGTTTTGGGTCAATTCCTATCTCTCTCAGTTTCCCTGCTTTAAAACCCGCATTTGCGCAGTTTTGCATGATTTTGCAAATAGAGCAGCATCGGAGAGCACCGCTTAAATGGGTTTAAACTATTCCCACCTCCACAAAGTCTGCTCTTCACTTTTTCCCTTAGAACTGTTCTAAATCTCAAAGTAAGCACTCTATTTTCATTCTAAAGCCCTGCAGTTGCTCGTATAACTAATCTTATAAGTAAGCACTAATAAACTAAAGCACTACACCCTCTTATACTCCCTTAAAGTACTTGGCTCCTTATTGGTCCTTTTTGATCAGTCAAAAAGTAGTTCCTTATACTATTCTGACATGTCCAAAAGTCAGTTTCGGGTTTACTCTCCAGTCCAGCTGGTGAATCTGGGAATCTTGAGGCAATGTTACAACTGCCTTATGTACACAGACCACCCTCTCCTCCTCCCAACAAGCTCAAATATATGTGAGAGATGCAACTATATAGCCAAACTGGAGGCTGAGCTCTCTCAACCCAGTACTGGCGCAGTCAGTCAGGCGGAGAAGGTAACCACACACACCACAAATCCAATCTCACATAGACCTATCGCAACAGCAAACCAAACACATAAACACACAAAAACATACTAGGAGGCTCTAAATAAAAATCTTCCCAAGCAGCAGAGACCTCCAAAGCAGACATCCAAGCAACCGCTACCCCAAAACAATACCCACGTATCACATAGTTCACAAAGTCAATGTGCCACACAGTCACAGCCCTTAAGGCTAAACAACACACCTAATACACTTGTAATAGGTGACTCTATTGTCAGACACACTGACGTCCCACTCACCAGGCTGAAGGAGAGGGTTACTGTAAGCTGCCTGTCGGGTGCCAGGATCTGCCACATAACACAAGCGCTCAGGTCACTCCAAAGCAAGTACAAATATGACTCCGTCATTGTCCATGCTGGTGTGAATGACCTGAGATGTACCTCCCTGGACTACATGAAAAGAGACATAGAAGAGCTCTCTGATCATGTAGCCCAGGCCTGTATGACCCTGACCTTGAGTAGCATCTTACCCTCACCAAGAATGATGCCACAGTATAAAGACAAAATGATCAATTTTAACAATTGGCTAAAGTATTGGTGTCATTCAAAGGGGATCCAGTGTCTGTCAGCCTGGGATGACATGCTCGACAAGCCACGTTGCTTCGCTAGGGATGGCTGGCACCCCTGGGCTTTCGAATATTGGCTAAGGCTCTTGCCACCCCCATAGTGCCTTTTTTAGGCAAGGCTCAAAAGACAAACCCACCTCCATAGACAACACAAGGAAAAAGAAACTAAGGGTAATGCTGCTCAACGCCAGAAGTCTAAACCTCAAGATGCACGCACTCGAGGCTCTCCTAAGTATGGAGAATATCGATATCTGTGCAGTAACAGAAACCTGGTTCAAGGCTCCCGAGAGCACCCCAGCACTACCAGGTTATACCTCATACCATGCTTTTCGGCCCCAAAACTCGGACCGAACCACAAAAGGAGGGGGAGTATCCAAATTCATCAAAGATACCCACACCTGCAGGTTAGTGGCACTGCACGAAGCATCAGAGACCATCCATGTGCAACTAACAGTGAGCAAAACTGCCTTTCAGTTTGTAGCCTGCTACAGACCACCCTCCCAAACTCAGGAACCCCACTCAGCTTTCCTGAGAACACTGGAGAATATGAAGGTCTCTCCAGACACCATCATATTGGGTGACTTCAACTACCCAAACATAAACTGGGAGCACTACTCAAGCCCCAACACCCTCGCCCAATGCTTCCTAATATTTATAAACTCAAATGCTATGGAACAACTGGTCACCACTCCCACAAGAGGGGAAAACATATTGGACCTGATCATCACCAACATGGGGACTCTGTTCCATACCAGAGGTATACCCCTCATTGGTAAGATCTGACCATAAATTAATCTCACTGGACATCCATATCCCGTCCCCACCCTCAGCCAAGGAAACCACGGTGAAGAACTTCTCAAAAGCAAACTTCACACTTCTCAAAACCGAGGTGGAATCCTTCAAAGCCGCCGGGCCAGTGGAAAATACGGCCCAAACCGCAGAATCCTTTACAAACGCATTCTGTGGACACCTACAGGAATGCATGGATCGTGCTATCCCAAATAAAACCAAGACTCACTCCTCCAATGGCAGGAGACCTGTCTGGTGGACCCCAGCCATAAATAAGCTATGCAACAGAAGGAGGAAGCTACTACATGATAGAGCAAAATCCCAAAAAGGGAAGGCATCTCTGATCAGTACTAGCAAGAAACTACGATCCCTCATAAAATTATCTAAGGCCATCTTCGAAAGAAAAATTGCACAAGATGCTAAAGATAATCGCAAGGCCTTCTTTAGTTATGTCAGGAACCTGTGTGGCAACTCCCACATATGCTCTGAGTTTGTGTAAAATGACAAAATACACTGAACCTACAGACATTGCCAACATCCTGGCAGACAGGTTAAGTGCAAACTTCTCCCCCCCCTTCCCCCCCCAAAAGAGCAACTGTCTATCCCAACAGAGTGTAGCCTCCCTGACATCACTGATGCACAGGTGAGAGCTGCCCTCTCCAAAGCAAAAAACACAGCATCAGTGGGACTGGACGGTGTCCCGGGCTGCATCTTACATGAGCTCCAAGAAGAACTGAACCCTCACATAAAGTCACTGTTCAATCTCAGCCTTACTACAGGATATGTACCCAAGGAGTGGCGTACAACAATAGTGGTCCCACTCCACAAAGGTGGTGCCACAACGGACCCCGGAAACTATCGCCCTATAAGCCTGACTAGCCTGGTCTGCAAAGCTATGTTGCGTATCATCATGGAACTCATAAACAAAGACATTGGGAACCTCCAAACACTGGATCCTACCCAATTCGGCTTTGTTAAGGTCAGATCTTGCCTCTTGAACCTGGTCGACTTCTTTGAAACAGTCACCAAGGCCAGATGACGGGAAGGTAGTCCACACAACCTACCTGTACCTCGCAAAAGCCTTCGACACAATACCCCACTCGGGCATCATAAATAAGCTCACCAGCTTAAATATCAACCCCTATGTCACAAGATGGGTTGCAAACTGGCTCAGGGATAGAACCCACATGGTCAGAATTGCAGGTGTGTAACAGTCAAAAAGGCACTCCTGCGCGAAAGGCAAATGCACGGCTCATAAGAAGAATTGCAGGTGCCATGTCAGACTCTAAACCAGTTACAAGTGGCATCCCACAAGGCTCAGTCCTGGGACCTCTCTTGTTCGGTATATATTTCTCTGAGGTACAGGCTAACACAGGAGGACTATGGCTGACCAAGTTTGCAGATGACTGCAAACTGGGTGCCATAATCGACTCGCCGACTGACACAAGCATCCTCCAAAGGGGTCTCACAGAGACGGATAACTTGTGCCAGAGCCATGGCCTAAAGCTAAATGCCAAAAAGTGCATAGTCATCACCTTTGAGAAAAACAAAGTGCCCACAAATTACCACATAGGTGGTAATCCATTAAGTACAGAAGAAGTAATTAGGGATTTGGGGACCCAAGTAGATAGCAATCTCTCCTTTGACAAACACGTTGCCAAAGTGGTTAGAAAGACCTTCTATATAGCCCACCTTATCACGAAAGGGTTCACATCTAGATCAAGAGAGGTCATTGTGCCCCTCTACTCATCACTCATCAGGCCCATAATTGAATACAATGCCCCATTTGGGATGTACCTTACCAGACACCTGCAGCAACTGGAAAGACCCCAAAAGTACCTCACCAAGAGGATCAAGGGACCCAAACAGATGCTCTACGCAGTTAGGCTAAAGAAACTCCAGCTCTACTCAGTTGCATACCGCCTACTCATAGGCGATCTGTGCCTGACGTATAAAGCCATGTCCAAACCAGAATTAATGGACATGCTCCACCTCAGGAAATCCAAATCCCTTAGAGCTACACACTCCAGGGACTTAAACCTCAGCACAGAAATAAATAGGACATGCTGGAGGGACAGATTCATATCCCAGAGGCTCCCCTCACACTGGAACAAAATCCCAATCCATGTTAGGCAGAGCCCCTCAATGACCCTCTTCAAGAGAAATCTTGACGAGTGGATGGAAGATCGTAGGTTTACCCCTGGGATCTCTTCTGTGTCCCTACTAGACAGAGGCACAGTAAACTAACCTTAAAAGGGCTATCTTCTGTGACCTTCTATACAGAGGCACAGTCAACTAATCTAAAAGGGTGGCGAAAGCCAAACACACTCTGGCTAGGCTTATAAATGCCCTAGGGCAGATAGCCTAGTATCAACCTATGAACCTATTGTATGCTATACATACAGTGGTATAATATCATTAATCACCATGCCATATGATTCCCTAGCATAAAATCATTAATACGTGTTACACGTATAAGCTGATATTAATTCAGTAGTATCTTCAGCATATGTGCAACAGTATAAAATCAGTTGTACTTGTGCCATATGCACAGTAGGGTAAAATTTTATACACAGGTATAGAATCTTTAGTACCTGGTGCTGTGTTAACTTCTTAAGATTAACTTCATCATCATATTGTATTGAGAGTGGTACCAGTTAGAGTTTAGTGGTGTAAGTTGTTTTTCCCCTCTGTGAGTTTTGCCCTAGTGGTTGCTGACCATCAGGCACCCCACAGTTGGACATGGCCTTTTCATTCCGTAACCTGGGAATTTTATCTGGGATCAGCTGACAGCTGGCAGTAGGGGGTCGTTATTCAGTCAGTGATGAGGATGCTTCTACCCCAGATCCCCAGGACCTGCTGGCTACACCTCTGTCTGTACCCACTCAGCTCATTCATTCTGTCTGGAATGAAAAACAGGTTTCTCCTCCCTATGGCCTATTTGCTCTTGCCCAGGAAGTGTAATCATGCTGTTTGTTCCCCCTTGCTTCAAGAGTTAAGTGGAAGGTAGAGGGCCATTTTCAAGTTATGAGGAGCAGCTTACCCTTCCCTGCCATAGCTGGCTGTCTGACTCACAAACTGCCGTCTGGTCAAAAGGAGGTGTGAAATATGCATGCTCTGGTGTACACCTTGCCCTTTCCCTAGCTCCTCAAAGCAGAGCTTTGCATTGACATGGTGAACAAACATGGCCATTATAGGTAAAGAATACACCCAGAAACATCTAATTGTTGCCAGTGCTGGATATTATCAGGGGTGAGTGAGCTGATGTTGAATATTCAAGATGCATATGTTGCTAATTGCATGCAGGTTATCTGGGCTGTAGTAGGGGATTCATCCCTCTGTGCCATGGGTCCAGGAATATCCATGAGGGTAGGGTGCTTTATGCTGGCATCCTGGGAATGAGGGCATTTATTATAGTCTAACCAAGCACATGAGTAGGTGAACAATGTAGTCTGCACCACTGAGAAAACCCATAATGGCTTTGTTAGCAAATTATACATTTCTTTACACCTATGTTGAGGGCTATCACCAGGCAGTGGGTTGGTTAGGGTAGCATCTCCACCCCAAGCCACACATTTGCATTATTTCCCTTCCTCTGAGGGTTTGTGACAGTGTGTGACTGGCTCTGCTGTGCCCTCCCTTCAATATGAGTATTTCCATCCTCCCCTGACAGCTTTGTCAGGTGTCCAAACCACTAATCGAATTCAGGTTGCCTGGATCGTAATCAGAACTTTATCCCGGTATGTTCCAGCTGAACTTCTTTTGGCGGTCTAAGTTTTGTTTGCATTAGACTGTACAGCCCTTAGCACAAAGAATTATGTTTAAGTTTCTGATTTGTATACTTATTACCATCAGGTATTTTATACTTTTATGTATAGTTTTAGGTATAGAACAAGACAAAACCTTATATATTCTGACCAGATTAACAAAACTGGCCAAATTACCTGAAAATCTTTTGAGACTTAAATTACATGATTTAAAGTTTGTAAGTAAAAAGCACTTGGGATGTGGAGTCTTAACAGAAGGCATTTATATGGAACATGGAATAATTATAAAACATATCACACATGAAGTAGGGCACTAACAAAATAGGTAAAATAAAACCCTGAATAAACTAAAACCTAATAAATACAGTTAATTTAAGTAGTGTAGCAGATTTATAATTGCATTGTACTTGTACAGTATATTAAAATAAAAGTTTTATAAGCATACTTGTTGCTACTTTGTAGGACCTTTGCTGGTGCAGTTGTGTAACATCATTCAATAAAGATTCAGTTACGGATGTTTAAATCCTGCTTCTTAGTTTAATAAAGCATCCAGCTTTGAAGAGGTAGTTGGGTGGAAAAGCAGTAATGGAATTCATTAATGCCTGGTGTAGCCATAGAGTTGTTTTTCATAGTTTCATAGATATTCCAAGGCTATTGAGTCTTGTGACCATTTACACCTTGCCAGTACCCTCCCTCATACTTCACCTCCTTTCTCCAGGGGAGCCAAACTAGTCAATGTTGGAGTAAATTAGTGAAACCCACCTAGTCATCTAGGCTAAGTTTAAAGGAAGTTAGTGAGCCGTATTGCTTAACATGCAGGGGAAGTTTATTCTAGAGTTCAGGGAGGTGCAGGGTTAAAAATCTGTCTTTCCACCATGTTTTGTTTATTGTTGGTAAAGACTAGGTCCCTGATTCTTGTGCTGGTGTAGCCGTTGGACATTGAGATATAGGAGGTACAGGTCAACCAGGTGTCTAATGGCACAGTAAACAAGACAAAGATCACCCTTCAAAAGTATGTAAGACACTGAATAAAGAGATAGAGCTTGCTGCCTCTTTTAATAGCTCTGGGAATTTAGGCCTGTGATTTTTTTTTCAGGACCCTTTGGGGTCTTTTTCATAATTTGGCTTGTTTAGTGAAATACATCCCAAAGGAGGCATTTTACTTAATAACTGGTAGGATCACTACTGAATATAAGGGAGTGATTACCTCTTTAGACCTTGAAGATTCTCCTTTGGCAATTAATTGTGCTAAATAAAAGCATTTTCTAACAACCATTGTTACATAATTGTCAAAAGATAGGAAGTTATCAACCCAGTTTTCCAGTTCCTTGATTCCATGTTCATTTTTAGTGGCCTGGTACTTATAGTGACAACTCTGTGCTTTTTAGCATTTAGTTTGAGCACATATTTTAGTACATAAAGAGTTTACTGGTAGAATTCTTTTTGGGGGTGGGGATCTGTGTGTCCTAGGGTAACTTAAGAACAACCCGCTGTTCGCACTCACTTGCAGTTTTTGGTCGTTAGAGGTCGGTCTGCTTGAAGATCTGAGAAGTAAAGGCCAAAAAGGAGAGGTCCCAGCATCAAGCCTCGAGGGACACCTTTAGTCACTTTCTTATCTTTTGATGAGGCACCTGCGACTCATACTGTCTGGGTTCTGTCTTTCATACAGTTTGCTGTGCATCTTACCACACATGGGTTGGTTTTTAAAGCATTTAGCTTCTGTATGATGCCAGCATGAGGAATGGTATTGGAGGCCTTGGCCAGGTTAATATATGGTGCTCGTATTGCATGGCCACAGTCTACACCCTCTATAACCCTATTGAAGAAGTTTAACAGATTCAACAGACAGGATCTACTCTTCAAAAAGCCAAATTGATGGTGTTCACATCTAGTAATATTCTTGATATCGTAGTTTATTAGGTCAATTATAATATGTCCCATGGCTTTGAAAATGAGGCTTGTTAGACAGATGTGTCTATAATCACCTGGGGCAGTTGTAAGGCCACCCTTACGGAGAGACATTGGCACTCATCAGGAATGGAACCAGTGACTAAACTTAAGTTAAACAGTTTGTTTAATTAACAGTGCAGACCCACTCCTCAATCAGGTCACATGGAAGTATTTTTGGTCTTAGCACATTCATAAAATAATCTTTAGAGATAATTGGGGGAGTAAGGGACTATAGGTAGCAATTTTGAGGGTAAAATTAGCAATACATTTGTTTTCAAGGATATTGGCAGTGTCTATTGGGTCAGAATAGGAGGCATCATTATGAATAACTTCAGAGCTTGTTTCTTAGTGTACTACTATGCTAAAGAAGGATTTATAGTTGTTTACTTCAGAGGCCAATCAAAGTTCATAGCCTGCTTTATGCAGACCTGATGATTTTTTAATAATGTTTTCATATTTTCTTTTAAAATAGGGTTTTTGGATCTGATGTATAATTTAAGGAATTTATTTATTTTACTGGAGAGTTTGATAGCATTGAACCACCAGGATGGTTTAATTTTGAATTTTCCATGATACTTGGTCTTGGCAGGGACTGCTAGCTCTGTGCATTTTTCTGAATGTGTGTAGAATTCCTTAATGAAGCTTGCTGTTGTGTCAAGGTCAGGGGTGGTACAATCATAAGAGAATTTTGATATTTCATCATACAGTATGTTAAGGCTGGCATGTTTGTAGTTCTTCGATTCAGTAGGGTTTGCTATGGGGATAGACTTGATGGGAAGTAAGATATCAGAGGAGCAGTGCGAAAAGTGACCATGTCTGTAATCAAGGATATTTTGTCCTCTAGTAGGTTTTTTTTTACAAACTAGTCATGGGAGCTTTTGTTAAGTCTAAGAATTTTTGGTCATAAATCCTACATTGGTGGTATAGTTGTTCCAGTTTATTGAGGGGTAGTCAATGTTGCCCGAAGTGGTGGAATTTTTGCTAAAAGGAAAATAATTTAGAACATTGAGGAATCTTACATGGTCATCAAACAGCAAAGGTGGTGTTCTGTAAAGAGTTATTAATTGATAATTAATCCTATCTAGAGTAAGTTCAGTGCGTGGGTCCCTAGGGGTCTGCTTAGAGGTGATATTCTCAATGACAGCTGTGGAGACTGCACTACTGGTGCCATCAGATCTGATGGCAGAAGTGCTGATTTTTCACATATGTATTCACTGCAGTCTTGTTTATTTACTGTTGTCAACAAGTTCTACTTTGTTGATAAATGGAAAGAGTTTGCATCCAAGCAGCCTGAGTAGCTTAAGGTTAGTGGGTGTATTTTGTGTTATACATGTAAGTAATTGAGTGATAGGTCAGATCTGCAGTTTATCCAGTTGGTAGGAAAGCAGGTAAACAAGTTGGGCAGAGAAAAACTAATCAGACATCAAACCCTGCTAATCTGTGGTACGTATATCCATCTTGTTTCGCTGCTGGTCATAATTTGAAAAGAACGTCATCTGTCAACTGAAATGATCTATGGGGAACTAACAAACTGGGCTGCTATATTTCTTGAAGGTCTGGACAACTTATTTTACTTTTAGTACCAACAATTTTGTTTTCTATAGAGGTTATTCATTGACAGTTACACTAGCAACAGATAGAGGCAGAAGGTACTGTTTTTTTTCTTTTAATTTACCGCATTTGTTGATGCTGTGTCTCCTGCTGCAAAACCAGTTCATTCCTTAATTAGCTACGTTCTGATGTGCACCTACAATTGCTAATTACAGATTTTTTTTTCTGATGCAGAGTGCTAATTGACTTTTTTTACATTGCAGTTTTGTTTATTTACCACTGTCCACAAGCACTACTCTGTTGATGACTGGAAGGAGTTTGCATCTGAAGAACCACAGTGCCTTAAGGTCAGTGGCAGTATTTTGTGTTACAATTGTAAGAAGCATGAAATAGAGTGGCTATGTATGGTGTATACAGCTGTGTAGCCCTGAGAAAGAGAGTGCATGCAGGTTTAAATAACACAATAAAATGTAAGTCTAATGAAAAGGAGTATGTGAGTGTGCTGCAAGTGTCCTTTGTAACCAGATAATATAGTCCTGCTGCAACAACCTTCTTACAGGGGATATTCAGAAACACAGTAATGTTAAGGGGCTTGCTGAGGGTCACACAGTGTAGAGTGGGATGTTCTTGACATTGAAATACAGGTGTGTAGGACAAACAGACATGGTTTAAAGTCAAGGAAAGCACACCAGTAGTACAAGTTTCTAATGCCTTACACATATTTAGACCATCTGCTAAACAGGGACTAAAGGTGGCATCTCAGTTTACATAAAAAATTCGTATACCTCAAGGCTGGTCAGACAGGACAATGCACTTCAGCTTCTCCACGTTCAAATCACCATAGGCAAAAACCCATACCACTTCCTTGTCAGCTGTAAGTCCCAGTTCATGACTTAGGAAACTCATAACATGTATTTAAGCTTATTGGAAACACTTACCATCCAACCCAATACCATATTCATGGGCGACATTAATTACCCCACTATTAACTGGGAATCTATACGACACCAACCATGCAAGCACAGAGATTCCTGGATTTTGTAAACACAGACTCCCTGAACCAGATTGTTACTACACTGACCAGGGGCACAAACATACTGGATCTTGTCCTCACTAATACGGGAGAGTGTAATGTCTGGTATGGTCAGACCACAAGATGTCATTTGAAGCAAAGTTAACACCTGGAATCCCAGCTAATCCTGGAATGTTCAGGAACTACTCTAAGGCTAGCTTCCTACTATTAAGTGATAACCAGACAAAATGTCAAGCCCCCATAAACCCTGCTGCCTACGTGGAGTGTTCACAGAAACCCTATACAAGCATATTAATAGCTGCATAGAGGCAGCTGTACCCGCCAGGAAGAATTAACTTAAAAAGCAAGCCACCCTGGTGGAATCACAACATCAATAGGCTGCACAAGTACATGGGATTGATGGGCCCAGACAATATGCCAACATGCCTTCTACATAACATGAAACATGACCTATCAGGCCATCTGGAATTTCTATTTAACTGCAACTTCCAAAAAGGCTTTGTGCTTCATGAATGGAAAACACCAAAAGTCATCCCTCTATGCAAATGTGGGCAATCTACAGGCCCTAGAAGCTACAGACCCAGAAGTTTCACTAGACTTGTATGCAAAACCATGGAAAGAATTATCACAAAAATAATCGATAATGACACAGGAAACCTCCAAAACCTTCAAACATTAGACCCAACCATATTCTTATTATTCTTAGCACCAGGTTACACATGAGAAAAATTCAGTGGCTTTAAAAAAAACAGACCTAACATTATCATCCTATGGAATTTCAGATTCTAAGTTTGGGCCTTGTCAAAAAGGAACTGCAGTAGTGGGGACAACAAATGGCTGTAAATCCAGGTATCTTGTATCAAGTCAATATGTAACTACAGACACCTCAGATTTTGCTTGGGGAGCAGTTTCTATTGGGTAAATGTGCAAGGCCTGTGGAACTCTTCAGACGGACCAAAGTACATAAATGTCAGAGGTGTTGACTGTGACCCGTACCTTAAAATCTCTTCATCTGTCATCCTTAGGACCTCTGCATGTTAATTACAGACAACACCACATGTGGTACATAAACAGGGGGCACCAGATTTTACCCTCTGTGCATGCTGGCTTTGATGGCTTGGGCGGTAGCCCCATAGCACTCCTTACCATCCACGCATCTTATTTTCTCAGAACAAAGTATAGTGGCAGGTAAGATGAACAGGACCAGGACAGGCCCTCATAAATAGAAATTAAATGAGGTGGTCTTCGAGGAATTGATCCAGTTGTGGGAAACAACTTAAAGACTGACTTTGCTAGGATTATTCTTCCTTAAACCAACAATAAAACATAAATAAAATATTAATTTAAGTTAAATATATATTTATTAATACATAGAAGGAGATTATGGTTAATATATACATTTTTTCTTTAAGGTCTTGACATACTTTTTTTGACTTTCATTGGTAATAATTGGAAGTGAAGCCATTTGAAAGCATTTGATTGGCTTGTGTATATTCAAGGAGAAGAAGTTCCATTATTTAAAATAAAGTGGAATAAAAGTGCTAAATTATCTATCGTAGTGGTTGTTTGACTCTGCAGCTTGGTGTGGCTGTACTGAAGAAATGGTTACATTTGTTATACATTTATTCCTTGGTTGGAGGTGATTTGGTTCTTGGTTTATTCATTTACCACCTAATGGCATCATTAAGTAGTGGAGAAAGCAACACTTCGGATAATAGCATTTTTCCTACATCACCAGACCATGTTAACGGAGATGGAGGTGCTTCACATGACCAAAATTTGGATGTTAGTAAACATTCTTTTCTTGGAGAGTTACAGTTATTGTTGCAAACATTTCACCAAGGATGCCAGCAAGTTAATTCAGTGTTGAACAAACTATGTGCTTCTAAGTTTGCTGTTGGTTCGAATGTAAAAAGTGTTAATAATGAACGAACTGTTAGTGAAGGAAGTTATTTGACCCTAGTTGCTGATAATTCACAAGAGCCAGGTTTTGTGCTTAAACTTGTTGACAGCGCTGTTTCCAACCTGTTTGGTTTGTGTTTGGACAATGAAGTGATGGAAGTGGAAGAGAACATTAACTTTAACAACCAAGGCATGTTTGAATGTAAAGCATTAGAAATTGGAAAAGACATTGCTTAAACACAAGTCAGTTGAATATGAAAGTCTGTATTTTGAGAAATGCCTGGAGTTTAAATAGTGCCATTAGGACTTCGTGCCTACAAGTTCCTGAATAATATCACATATCCGGATGCCATCTACAAAGAGTTGGTAGAATTATGTAACCAGACGGGGTTGGAACTTTTGACTAAATTGATTCATCACAACAAGTCTAGTTTGCAGAGGCTCAAGGTTGAAATTGAGGAAATTGACAGTGCTGTCAACACACACAGCTCATTTGGTGTGTTGAAAAGTGTATGACAGTATAGCAGACAAAATAAGCAGGTGTGTATCTACACTGATATTTAGAAAAAAATACGAAATTAAACAGAGGCATTAATGCTTATACTTGAAATCAAGCCTTTGTTATTAAATCGTTTAAACCACCTAATTACATACATGGTTCTGGGCATCAGACGACTGACTCTGTGGTAGGAAATGCAGTTTCTCAACTGGATAATTTTTTGTTCAGACTAGTTTGAGCGTTTCTTCTAATAATCGTAGTGAACATGGTCGTCCTTCTACGGTATCCAATGAGAATGGACAAGGAAGTTCTACCACCGTTACTGCACTGCATCAAACGGCTCCTTATTTTCCATTGGGAGCAAGACCAAAGACGAATGTTTCGGCCAAGGATCAGAAGAGCAGTGGAAGAAGAACGAAAGGGAAAGGGAAGTGACATTAAATAAAGATTGCCTGATTTTTAGTCTGACGGGATACATGTTTTCTGATGATGAAACTGAGGTACTGTCAGAAGGTTTTTATTTTGTGCCATTAAAGTGAATGAATTACAATGATTTAATTATTGAATTTAATCTGTACATCAGAAAATTAAATCTTGAATATATTTTAAATAATGATAATACAATGGTGTTGTCAACACAGGGTTTGAAAAAGCCTAGCACTTTTAATCCTTCCTTAAATGTTATTCTTGCTGCCTTTTCTAAAGCTTGTGAAAGTGAATTTGACACTTTGGGTCTATATTGAAACATTGAACGCTAAAAACAGAGAACGATGTTTCATCGAGACATTTTCAGCGAAAGCTGAAAATGTCGACAACACAGAACAGAGATTTCTTTTCTAGGGAAAGAAATCGCTGTTCCAACCAAAAAAAAAAAACATTAAACACTTACAAACACATACCCTAACCCTAATTGTACCCCCCCCCCCAAAAAAAAACAGTAAACAACTGAATACACCTATGCACGTAACCCAACCATACATCCAACGGGGGAAAAAAGTAAACATTTTAAAACATATGCACTTACCTTAACCCGCACCCTAACCCTAAGGTCAGTAACTCTTGCACATTTACGTAAACAGTTCCAAACACATACACACTTACCTTAACCCTAATTTTACCCCCCCAAAACAAAATTAAACAGCTGAAAACACATACACACGTAACTCAACCATACATCTAACGCAAAAAAAAAAAAAAAAAACAGTAAACACTTTCATACATATGCACTTACCTTAACCCGTACACTAAACCTAAGGTCAGTAACTGTTGCACATTCACGCTCGGAAGCTATACCGGACATGGGACCACGCTACGAAGTGGTCAAGTGACTTCTTTCCCAGGGAAAGAATTAGCTGAACAGCCACTTCTCTGTTTTGCCTGTTCACTCTTTGTGTCGACGAAAACGCATTTGACAAAATGCGTTTTCGTCGTTCTAATAGGAACCCAACAGTTTAAATAGAAACAAAATTTCATGTAAAAGATTTAATTCAAGTAGTTGACAACAAAAGGCTGTACAGCAACTTAGAAGTTATAGGCACCTTAGATGCATGAAAGCCGACAAAGGCTAGGGAATAGTGGTAATGAAGGAGAAGCAATATTGTTCCAAAATGTTAAATCTTTTGTCTCATGATGATCTGTATGAGTTACTATGTCTGTTGTTCACAGTTTTAAATACATTGATTTTGTGATTTTTCATCTTTTTAAATCAGAAGTATATTGATTTTCAGCTGTTTATGTTCCTGACGGTGGACTAGCCTGAGATTGGTAAAATATTTGGAATAGGCAAGATTCATAAAGATTCAGCTCGCCCACCATTCAGACCAGTTGTATCTAGTCCAAAGTGTAAGACCACGACAGTTTCATGTTTTTTGGACCAAGTTCTTAATCCAGTAGTACAAGAGAGTTTTTTTTTTTTTTTTTTTTATTAAGGATTCTTGGTCCTTCCTTATCCAGTTAAAGTTTTACAACTTTGGGTGTAATGAAAGGTTATTACGTACAGTAGATATTGAGTCATTATACAATAGCATAGATGTTAAAGATGGCATTAATTTTATGGTGCAATATTTGAAGTTAGATAATAAAGTGGATGATGATAAAGTTCATTTATGTCAAAGCTTAATGGAGTTAGTATTGCACAACAATTTTTTTACCTTCAAACATCAAATGTACCAACAAAAAACTGGTGTGGCCATGGGAGCCCAAGTGACTCCCTTGTTTGCCAACATTGTATTATGTTGATGGGAGAGGGAATTTCTAACATCGTTACCTATGTTCAAGTTTATGCTGTTTTAGCGTAGATTTATGGACGATTTGTTTTTTATTTGGAGGGGATAGTGATGATGAGTTTGGAGTGTTTCTAGATTAAATTAGTTCCAGTGTTTCGTGGCTAAGATTTACCAAAAGAGAGGTTGAAACGTGTGCTAATTTTTTAGGTTTAAGACTAGAGCTAGATGTAGATAATAAGTGTTTTCATAGTGGGATTCATAGGAAAAGCACTTTTAGGAATTAACTATCTTCATTATTCAAGTGGGCATCCCAAATATATGAAGTTAAATATATTTAGATGGCAGAACTAGCCTTATTATTAGTGAATATGATGAATTCAGTAAAGAGGGTGGACTACATTTTAAGTCTTTCTCTTGATAGAGGTTATCCTCTTGACAGTCTGTGTATAACAAATGAAGTGATGTATAGTAGAACAGAGAAGTCTTCACCTGTTTTAGATTATGGGATGGATTTTAACAAGGCCACAAAAGTACACTGGATGTTAGAAACAAGATATATGCATTAGCTATTTTAATGACAGTAATGCTGTCTGGAAAATTGTGACATTACATTGGAAAATTATTAGTAGTAATCCGGAATTAATGAAGATTATAATTGATAATGCTCAGTTTGTCACCAATAAGTCAATGAATATTAAAATGTTGGAATTCCATCCATTATGTGATAATTAAGATAGGTTTTAAGAAAGATGGAACATTTACTTGTGGAGCATGTAGACAATGTGGGTATATTTGTAATACTAATATTATTCATTTTCCTCATCTGAATAAGGTTTTTTTTAACTGCAGTAGTAAAAATATTGTTTATGTTACAGTTTGTAGTACATGTGATTGTTTTTATGTCGGTAAAAGTATTCAGCCCTTTAAAATTAGAATTAGTGAGATATAAAAGTGATCAAAGTAATTTAAATGCCCTTAGTAAGTATAGTATGGTCTGTCATAATTTTAGGAAATTTCATTTTATTGTTCTCAAACAACTTAATGAATTTCAGCTTGCTAATTGTTGTAATAAAGTCTTGGAAACTCTTGAATTAAAGTGCCAAATTTTGTTAAGGGCTGATAAAGCTCCAGGGCTCAATGAGCACATTAATATTAAAAGTTTACTGAAGGTAAACATTTTGTAGGCAGTTTTTATTATATTTTATGCATAATAATATTGATCATAAGTATTTTTAAAAATTAAGTTAATATGTATTTATTTATTAATACACAGGAGTTGATGGTTTATATATATATATATATATATATATATATATATATATATATATATATATATATATATATATATATATATATATATATATATATATATATATATATATATATATATATATATATATATATATAAATATGGGTCCACTTCTTAATGTTGAAATTCCACAATCCCGAAGTTCTGAATACAGACGGTCAGAACTTTGAGATTGCGGAATCTCAAACTGTGAATGGAAATTGCCGTACAGTGTGGAACGAGAACTTTGTCATTCTCTTCACTATAGTGCGATCTCGCAGTTGGTATATTTAAGTTGCAGGGGGCCTTGCCCTCCTGCAAGAAAGTGATTCCAGATGTTTTTGTGTTTTAGTTTGTTTTTTTTGTTTTTTTTTTCCAATTCGAGATTCCGCAATCTCGAAGTTGTGAGCGTCAGTATTCAGAGCTTCGAGATTGCAGAATTTCAACATTAAGAAGTGGACCTATATATATATATATATATATATATATATGTGTGTGTGTGTTTACTATCAATTTGTCGATCACAAGTTGTGCGAAAATGTCGATTAGCACTATGTAAACACGAATACCACAATGTCGAACTGTGCAATAGTGAATGCAGTACAGCAATTAGCATAACAGCAACACACGGAAACCAATGACCAAAATATGGGTGGATTTTGTGTTTAAATGCTGATCACCCCCCGGTATAAATAAAATGGTTTCTTTAAAACCTATTTTGAAATTCAAACAAATGTGTTAAAATTTTTTTTTTGGTTGGATAATTAATGCTTAGCTTTTATTGGCTGTGTGTTTATCATGTGTTATTTTATGGCCTTTATTTAAATGTGTCCTTGGTTTTAACATTTTGTACTGATGAAGGATTTTATCTGAAAGCTTTATCATTAAAGCATTGATGTTGTAACTACATGTTTGTCTCTTTTTGGTCATTGGTTTTCGTGTGTTTATTTTACCACGTTCTGTAGTTAAGGTCTGGATGCTTCCCCCTACTCCCATATTTTGATTAAGTTGGTGTAACTCATGGTATGATTGGTGTCTTTACTTAATTGGGTTTCTATGGTAATTTAATGTATGGTTTATTTCTGTGGTGAGCTGTTATCTCTGGGTGGTATGAAAGTGATCATCGTGTTGATTTATCATGCATAAATATTTTCTGTTGTCAAGTAAAAAAAAAAAAAAAAAAAAAAAAAAGTAGTCATAAGCAGAACTGCGTTGCTGTAAATAACTAAAACAGCCATTCAGCTATTTTTAGTTATTTTTATTTTAAGTGTTTTATTTTATTTTGTAAGTAGTTGCTTTGCTTTCCCACTGTTTTGACTGACACTCCTTCCATTTGCAAAAATAATTGTCGTCTTGTGAAAAGAAAAAAAAATAATGGTGCAATAAATGCAGCAAAAACTGATATGAACATTTGCAGATAACTGTGAAACAAATGGTCTTGTGTTTTCCTGAATATAGTCTTTAAGAACAAGCATATCTTTCTTTAATATTGTATTAAACCTGTTGAACCCAAGTGTTAATTTTCTCATTATTAAAAGTGCAGAGTGCTGGATAACTAGTTGCTAAAATGTGTCCAAATTGTTTGTTTATTTCATGTACCATATGAAGTAAATAACCTTGACTACAGTTCCTGGTATTCACACTGTTGCTTTTCTTGGCACAGAATGTAGCTGCAAGTTCCGGTAGTAGTCCAGCGGACCTTGAAAAACTGACTGCGATCCTAGCTGCTGTACCCCAGATCCAGTACATTTGCCTTGATGTTGCAAATGGATATTCTGAGCACTTCGTACAATGTGTGAAGGATGTCAGGGAGAAATTTCCAGATCACACCATCATGGTACAGTACAGTTGATTATGTTTGTGTAAATGCAGAGCAAATAGGCCTTCTTTGTCTAGTAAGGTTATTTTAGAATGTGCAGCTATGGAGGATTTAAAACCACGTCTGCTCCACATTGATATAGATACCAACATGAAACCAGGATGTTTAGTATATAGAAGTCTGTTGGTATTTCCAAATGATAAGCCATAACAAAATGTTTGAATTCCCAAATAACACATTGCACTGGAAGTATGAAATTGATGTTTCAAGCATCAGTTCCCAGTAGTATGATTGCAGTGATAATGACAAGTGGTGACATTGATTTGTTGTGAACAGACATCTATACTTTAAATATTAAAATGTAGTTCCTTTGTAATCAATGGAACATGCCATCACACCATCATCTTTCTATTACAAAACTATGCAATAAGCCTGCTATAGCAGACAAGCATGCAGACCAAAGTTTAGAGTTAGTTCCTTCACTTCAGATGTTTAAATAAACAAAAGGTGCTTTCTTCATTACCTCTTCTATCAGAAAGCTCATTAAAAACCAGAGAAAGTTATGTGCATTGAGTGGTAGAATCTTAATAGATACCATTAGGTACCAGAGAACAGTGGTGGCAAAATTATAACATATGGGGGAGTGATGACAGAGGAAGTCATGTGTGCTTAGAGAGTGTAAGCACTGTGGAACATGGCAAGGCACTGAGGCTTTGCTTTCTGGACATCTCCAATGCACCTTCATTTTTTTTTAAATTTAATCATTGATAATTTGATAACACTTTAAGTACAGCTTACCTTTTTCCAGGGGTGTTGAACAGCTTTGGTTAGTTATGTAGCATGCTTAGAGGGACAGTGTTCAGCAGTGCCATGGTGACTTATTGGTCCATACTTGGAGTTTTTTGCAATCTTCTGCGGTTTTATTTATTGAACATTGGCCTTACATATTCATGCTTTGTTTTCAGGTCTATTTAATGTCAAAAGTTATTTTCTTCCTTGGATCTGTATTATCTGTGAAGCAGACATACTTCTGAGTTGTGGTCTTTCTTTTCTGTTCCAATAAGTACTATTTTATTTTGTAAGAATCTCATTGCAGGGTTTTGGATACCAACACTGTAACATGTTAGTTGCCTTTCTTTTTAATAGTGTTCCCTCTCCATTGTCAAAACACCAACAAAAAGCTGTCATATAGACAGCCATCAAGGGTTCTGAAGTTAGGGTCCTAAGCCCAGCACATGGCGGATGGCATAAGCACCCACATCACCAGGGGGGAATTCTTTTCCCTCTCCTGGTGTGTATGTGTTTGCATTCTCCTATCTCCTTCCTACATTCTTATGAAGGCTACCATTATTGTTTTGGAACTCCAAGCCCCACACCCCCTGGTCCTGTGGACATTGTTGTTATGCAGGCCTTTACTTCCACGATAGCAGTTAGGCCAAACAGCACCACCATTTTGCTTTCCCCAGGAAGAGCAAGCCAGAACAAAGACCCTCCCTGACCATCTTTTCCAGCATGTGAACTGTTAGTCGAACTTAGGTAATCTGGGGCAATGTTAAGACTTCATCCCTATATTCCACAGAGCTATGTGGTAAGCTATCCCTTTTTTCCATATTTGGTATCTTGGTAAATATCTGTGGTACCTTTATTGTCATGACATTCCCAAGGTCATATTTACAGTGAGTGAGGAGAACAGTAACCAGTGTATGCAGAGATAATTAGTTAATTTATTCTCCTCAAACAACTGCCATGGGATCTTATTTCACTGCAGTAGGCAGACAGGTAGTCCATTAAACACCACATGTGATTGTTGCATGTGAACAAACTGGGAGCAGACCTGCTCTGCAGGATACTGTTAATAAAGATATCCCACAAAGTAAAAGGAGGACTTATTTGAAAGTTCAGTTAATATTGCACAGCAGGAGAAAGAACATGAAACAGAAAGAAAAGATTCCTAAGACCCTGATAAGTTTAAATGTTTTTCATATTGATCACTGCTAAAGTTACCTTATATGGGTGATATGCTGCCAAGGATACAACAGTGAGCCAACTAATAACTCACACAAATATTGTAAAACCAGAAAACAACTAGCCATGAATTGGTGCTGGTTATGTTGGCACCAACTAGAAAAACGTTTCCATTTTCTAATATATGATTTTTTAGTAGCAGGCTTTCTTACCTCCATTAGTACCTGCTTCATGTCCTCAGAAAACAGGTGCCTAAAAGGAATTAAGATCCTGTCATTCAGGCAGTCAAGTTGAAGATGATTGATGTTAAGGTGTCTCAAACACCCCTTTTCTTGTGTGAGTAGATCTGTTCTGTAAGGGAGCTTGTGGTAATTGCCCATGGACATTTCCAAACCAGAGAGAACCGTGATTGCCTGGGCCAGAAGGGAGTCACCATAATGATCTTGGGGGATTCCTTCTGAATCTCCAGAAGTACCCTGGATATTAGTGGAAAGGCATACAGGAGCATTCCTATCCCACAGATTAAAAGGAGACTTGGTTTAAAGTCCAGTTAAGATTGCACAGCTGCGGAAAGAGCAGGAAACAGAGAGAAAAGATGATGCTCTCAGCAAGAAGAGAATGATCTAATCTGAATTGCATAGATATAGTAAGACCTTGTTAAGTTTAAATGTGCATGGAGTTCTGGAACATAATTTTTCCAGTTGATTGCTCAGAGAGGAGGCAAGGATGTCTACTTAGAGTGTGAACTCCCCACAGATGGATCAAATCCTGGAAGTCATCCAGATCTAGTATCCTTTCATGAGGGTCTGCCCTGGTCCTTCTCACTTGGTTTGCCACATAATTTTGGTCTGACAGAATGTAGGATGCCTGTAGAGTGAGACTGTACTCTGAAGCTATATCCCAAGCTAACATAGCTATTCTGCAAAAGGGGTACGACCTGATTCTACCTTGCTTGTTGATGTACCGTACTACTGTGGTATTGTCTGTAACCACTTGCAAAGGTTTCAGGGGACCAGAGATGGTTCAGAGAATTGAGTGTTTTAATCAGGGCAAGCATCTCCTAGCTATTTATGTGCTTGCGTTTGTCCTTGGTGTCCCATACTCCCTGCACTTATCTCTCCTGAAGTTGCTCCATAAGCAAAGTTTGAAGCATCCAGGATAACTGACTGCTTTGGAGTAGGGGGAAGAAGGGTGACCTGGATTTAAGGATGTTTGTTGTCCAGGCAAGTGATTTCTCTTCTGACAAACCCCAGTAATGTGATCTGAAAAGATAAAGGGTGTTGATGCTGGGACTAAAGAGATTTCAGATACCACTGCATCTTTCTCATGTGGAGTCTTGCCAGGGGTATCATGAGAATCGTATATGCCATGAGACCCAAAATCCTGAGGTATTCCCTCACAGTGAAAAAAGTCTGAGTGGAAAACCTTAAAAGTAGATCTAAAAAAGATCTGTTTTTGTCCTGTGGAAGAAAGCTATTTGAACTGAGGTGTCTAGTTGAGATCCCAAGGACACAATCTAATGTGAGGGAGTCAAGCAAGACTTTTGCATGTTCTCTTGGAATCCCAACTTGTGCAAGAGATCTCTTACCCGAGAGAGATTTCTGGCATTTTGAAAAAGACTCTGCAAAGACAAGCAAGTCATCTATATACAGAAAAATGTGGATACCCTGTAGCCTGCAATGAGCTATAACTGTTGCTAAACATTTTGTTAACACTCTTGGTGCAGTGGATAGTCCAAAGGGTATGGCAGAGAACTGATGATGTAATCCAGACACACCAAAACCTTACAACATGCCTGAAGTCTGGAAGAATAGGAAAGTAATAAGTGTCTTTTAAATTTAGTGTTACCGGGAAACCTGAAAGAGGAAGAAGAGGCAACAGGTTGTGAAGTGACATCATTTTGAATTTGGGCACTATCACACACAGGTTTAGGAAAGAAAGATCCAGAACTGGTCTCTAAGCATTTTCTTTCTTTGGGACTAGGAACATCCTTGAATAAAACCCCTTCCCCACCTGAGATGGAGGAACTGGTTCTATCACTCCTTGGGACAGCATGTGATAAACAGGGTTTACCTTTATAATGCCGATCCTGATATGGGCGACTCGACTTGCGCGATGGCCGAAATGCGATCGTCACCGAAGTCTACTTCCGAATGTGCGAACGGCAAAACCTCACCCCTTTTTGACCCATGGTAGCATGGGTGTGGAGGTGTTGTGTGGCTGGTAATATCGAACGTCGAATGTTTTTCGACATTTAAAAATTTTTGCGGTTTCGGTTCACGCAAAACGCATCGAAGAAGTGGCCGTTCGACAAAGTGCAATCGCCTATTTAAAGGTAAACCAAAGAACAGGTGGAAACTAGACTCTGATCTGCAGGATGAGGAATGACCACCTGAAAATGAGGAATTTCCACCTACTGCCATCTGAAACCTTGATGAATGATTTTCAGAACCCATTTGTCTGAAACAATTTGTTGCCAAAGAGAAAAATGGAGATTTGGACTTTCTGGAAGAGAAAAGGGGACGGGGGGTCACAAGGTCTTTTGAGTAATCATTCAGACTTGTTGGAGTGTCCTTGGTTTTGGGAGGTTTGAGACTTCTTTTTGGAATCTCCTTGCCACTTCTTAAACATCTGTTTACCATTTTTTCCAAAATGGTGGACAGCCTGCAAGCACACTGACAGTGCAGCTCCTGCATTCCTATATTATAATCTGACTTCAAACCAGCGCATCACTTGGGAAAAGTATACCAAACATCAATGGATTAAAGCAGAAATATGAGTACTTACTTATTTCATCTTTATTTTTCAAAAATTCTCTCATTCTGAAGGAAAAATAATTACTTGTTGGAAACAGAGCCCTGAACCACATGGTGTGGATTCTTCAAGACCAACAAGAGGAAAGTAAGAAAAAAAACAACTTTCATAACAAGACTTGCCATTTAAAATTCTGCACTACTACTAGGAATCTAACTGTATAAGATTAATGGAGAATCAGCCAGATCGGATGGAAACTGTAATCACAAAAAACAAACTGTCTGCAATTACTACTCCTGAGAAAGAAACCACTTCTAAAAGGCAAAAAATTAACAAGCAACAACAAGAAGCTGGTAAAATGTGTCAGAGATTAAAACAGGAGCAACCTTTAACACTGGAGGATCTGAAAACTGCTTTACAACCTTTACAAACAGAAGTGCAGGGTTTCTCTCATAAGCTAACTACATTTGGCTCTACTCTGGACCAAATTGTGCTTAGGCTAGAACAAAATGAAGCTAACGTTATGGACAATGAGCTAAAAATAAATGAACTGCAACAAAAAGCACAAACCAATGACACCATAATTAAAGAATTACAGCAAAAAACTGCTAGACTTGGAAGCTAGAAGCCGGAGAAATAATTTTATAATAAGAGGTATTCCAGAGAGCTTTGATAATCCACATTTTATTCCAATAATAAAAGAAATACTGAGCTCTCTTCTGACTAATAAAGATCTCCTGGATGAGATAGTGATTGAGAGAGCCCACAGAGCTATTAAGCGTACACAAACAAGTGATCTTCCAAGACAAATCTACATCAGACTGCTTAATTCAGCACATGTTCAACAGATACTGTCAGCTTATAAAGTTAAAAAGAATGTTACATGGAGAGCACATAAAATTACAATTACTCAAGATGTTCCTTTAGAAATTAAACGAAATCAACAGAAACTCAGTAAATACTGCACTTACCTCATTGAAAATAAGATTTGTTTCCAAATTAAATATCCTGCAACTTTAACATTTTATTGCAAAGAAAAACTATCCCGGGAACCACCTGACCAGGCAAAATCCACCTTTCTTGGTCTCTTCAAAGTAAATCCTGTTTGAGACAACTCTTTTCATATCTTTTGATCCAGAAACAACATTTGGAAGGCTAAACAAGTGCTACAGCTCCAAATAACTACAGGACAGAAGAATATACCACTCTTATGTGAAACTTCAAGCAAATGAATCTGGAATGTGTTCTAAATAACTCTGTTTACCTGCCTGTAAAGAAAATATTTTTGCTACACTGTAATACTTAAGGTACTGTCTTTTAATAACTGCCTTCTACATTTAAAAGCTGGAAAGTACCTAACACTGACTGCATAGAGAAATTACTTTAAAGTACATTTACAGCTTACAAAAAAGGAATGTTAAACTACATTTAAATAATGGGATATAACATTTGATATAATAGTTTAAGTAGTGTAAATACTAGACATTAGTAGTTTCAGTTAAAATGTATAATCATTATTCTACTGGCATAATCATTGAATTACTTTTAAATGTGTCTATGAGCAAGGTACAAAAACATTTTTCTCTTTTATTTCCTGTTTGTCCAGTAGATGGCACTGGTTAATTAATAATGTATGAATTCACAATGATGTGCTTGTATGGCTTTTGCCAGTGGAGTGCTAAACTAAGTTTCCAATACATTTTAAGAACCACAGTTAGTTGCTGTTAGCAAGAATAATGCAAATGTTGTTGAATTTTAAAGTGCTGCCTTCTTTAAATGGTCATATATTGTACTTGTTTTTTGAAAATACTGTTTTGTAAACTCTTTAATAACTCTTGAAATGTTGAGAACTATAATATGTTGCTGTTACTACAAAACTTTTTATAAAAGCTACTTTTTTCTTTCTATCTATATAATATCTAAGGGTACAATTAATATAATATTTTAAGAAGTGTGAAAATGAATATACAGTACATAAATAACAAAACGAGCGGGATGGGCACAGTCTGTTAGCTGATGACTGTTCGCATTTGGAACAGTATGGGTATTATTGACATCCCTCTGATAAATATTTACTCCTTGTTGCTAAAAATAATAGTCTCTTTTAGTTTCTTAACTCATGCACATTTACTAATACAGAGAGATGGGTGGTTAGGCACCTATTTAGAGATTTGAGTGCTTTTGCAAGGAAGAGTGGGCAAATATTGCCAAGTCAAGATGTGCCATGCTGATAGATTCCTACCCAAGAAGACTGAATGTTGTAATTAAATCAAAAGGTACTTCAACAAAGTATTAGTTTAAGGGTGTGCACACTTATGCAACCAGCATATTGTACTTTTTTAATATTTTTTCCCCTAACAGATTTTTTTTTCAATTGCATTGTACAGGTTATAGGTCACATTAAAGGTGGCAAAGGTTTTGAAATTATTTATTGTGGTCTCAATTTTTATGTCACAAAAACCTGTCATTTTAACAGGGGTGTGTACACGTTTTATATCTACTGTATACCCGAATAAGATCTCTTCCCATATATCTGTAAGAGACACTGTACAAGTTCAGATATTTTAGTGTTTCATAATAACTTAAATGTTCACATCCATAGATGCCCTTGGTATATTTCCACCATACTCTTTCCAGTTTACTCATGCTTGTTTTCTTATAATGTTTCCATATTGGTATTCCCTACTCATGTTTGGGTCTAATGTAACAAACAACAACTTCATTTTTTGATTTCCTAGACTTACTATAATTAACCAATTGGTTGATATGATTAGAAAAACTCATAGCTGGGTTTACCCATATACCCAGGTCCTTAAATGAGTCTACAGTTTCACTGTGTGCTGTATTAAATGTTTACCTTTCAATTCATGTCTCCCAAATCTCACATGCTTAGTTTTTGATGTATTTATCAGCATATCATTCTCCTGTGTGGGAAATGGTCATTTTAGTCAAGTTATTTTGCAGACATGCCTTATCTGTAAAACATGTAATCAGTTAACCCAATTTCAGGACGTCTGCATATAGACTGTAGAACACCACAGATGAAAAAGTTAGGTCTGAAAGATACAATTAAACAAGTAAGGGTCTAGGACTGAGCCCTGTGGGACACCCTGACTGTAACCAAGGATTTCCCCTATCCAGTTGCTGTATGATACTTGCCATATCCTATTTGTAAGACATACAGTTATCCATCTTATCAAGACTACATCAATACCTAGTTGTACTAATTTATTGATCAGTGTTTTGTGTATGACCCTGGCAAATGCTGAAGTTGAATCTATATGAATTACATCACGGGCCAATTTTTCATTTATAGCTGTTATATTGTTATAGAACATCATGTTACAGGTGGTTCATAGGTAGGTACTAGGCTATCTGCCAGAGGGCATTTATAAGCCTAGCCAGAGTGTGTAAGCTTTCGCTGCCCCATTGACTAATTAACTGAGCCTCTGTCAAGAAGAGCCAATGAAGTGATCCCAGGGGTGTATTTTCTGTTACCCATCCATTCGTCAATGTTTCTCTTGAAGAGTGATAGTGAGGGGCTGTGCCTAATGTAGTTAGGAATTTTGTTCCAAAGTATGGGGAGTCTCTGTGACAGGAATCTATCCCTCCAGTGTGTTCTATTTATTGTTGTGGCGAGGTTTAGCTCACTAGAGTGAGTGGCTCGCAGTGACTTGGATTTCTTTAGGTGGAGCATGTCCATCAATTCTGAGTTGGACATGGCTTTGTAAGTCAGGCAGAGATCATCTCTGAGTAAGCGATATGTGACTGAGTACAGCTGGAGTTTTTCCAGTAGGGCTGCATAGGACATATGTTTGAGGCCAGTAATCCTCTTGGTGAGGTACTTTTGTGGTCTTCCCAGCTGTTAGAAGTGTCTTGTGAGGTACATCCCAAATGGGGCATTGTATTCTATGATGGGTCTGATGAATGACGAGTAGAGGGGCACTATAACCTCTTTATTTCTAGATGTGAACCCTTTAGTAATTAGATGGGTTACATAGAAGGATTTCCTAACTACTTTGGCAATATGATTGTCAAAGGAGAGATTACTATCTACCTGGGTCCCCAGATCTATTATTACCTCTTCTGTATTAAGGGGGCTGCCACCTATGTGGTAATTCATGGGTGTTTTGTTTTTCCCAAACGGGATGACTATGCATTTTTTGGCATTTAGCTCGAGACCATGACTTTGACACCAGGTATCCTTCTCAGTAAGGCCCTTTTGGAGAATGTCCGTGTCAGCCGGAGAGTCAGTTATGGCTCCCAGTTTGCAGTCATTGGCGATCTTGGTTAGCCATAGTCCTCCTGTATTTGCCTGTACTCCTGAGAAGTATATGCCGAACAGTAGGGGTCCCAGGACCGAGCCTTGTGGGACACCACTTGTGACTGGTTTAGAGTCGGACCTGGAGCCCGCTATTCTTGCCGTGTGAGTTCTGTCTGTAAGCCAGTTGGCAACCCATCTTGTGACGTAGGGGTTTATGTTCAGGCTGGTGAGTTTTTCTGTAATTCCCGAGTGGGTAATGGTGTCAAAAGCCTTGGCGAGGTCAAGGTAGGCTGTGTGAACCACCTTCCCCTCATCTATGGCCTTGGTGACTGTCTCGAAGAAGTCAACCAGGTTTAGTAGGCATGGTCTGCCCTTAACAAAGCCAAACTGGGTCAGCTCAAGTGTTTGGAGGTTCTCAATGTCTTTGTTAATGAGTTCCATGATGATGCGCTCCATAGCCTTGCAGACCAGGCTAGTCAGGCTTATGGGGTGATAGTTACCAGGGTCAGTTGTGGCCCCTCCTTTGTGGAGAAGAATAACCATTGCTGTGCGTCATTCTATGGGCACGTAGCCTGTGGAGAGGCTGAGGTTGAACAGTGTGTTTAGGTGGGGGGTTAGTTCGTTCTGTAGTTTGTGGAAGAAGCAGCCTGGGACACCATCTGGCCCCATTGACGCTGTGCTTTTGGCTTTTGAAAGAGCTGTTTTCACCTCTGCATCTGTGATTTCCGGAACACTACACTTTTCCGGTATTGTTGTGGGCCCTTTTGGGGGTTAGAGGGGGGTGAAGTTTGCACTGAATCTGCCAGGATGTTGGCAATATCAGTGGGTTCAGTATATTTTGTGCTATTTTGCACTAGCTCAGAGCATATCTGCGAGTTGCCACTTAGATTCTTGACATAGCTAAAGAAAGCTTTGTGGTTATCTTTTGAATCCTTGGCTATTTTTCTTTCGAAGTTAGCCTTGGAGGATTTTATGAGGGGCCTTAGTTTCTTACTGATACTGATCAGGGATGTCTTTCCTTCTTGGGATTTACTTTTTTTCTGAACTAGGTTCTTCTTTCTATTGTATAGCCTGTTTATGGCAGAGGTCCACCAGACTGGTTTCCTTCTCTTAGGGGAGTGAGTCTTGATTTTGCTAGGGATGGCATGATCCATGCATCCTTGTAGGTGCTCATAGAGTGCATTTGTAAAGGTTCCTGCATCTTGGACACTGTTATCCTTTAGCGTGGGGGCTGTAAAAGTTACCACCTCTGTCTTAAGTAAGGTGAAGTTTGCTATAGAAAAGTTTTTCACTGTGGTTTCCTTGGTTGGAGGTGGTGGTGTGGTGTGGACATCCAGAGTGATTAGTTTATGGTCTGATCTAACCAGTGACGGGTTGACCCCCAGTGTGGAACACCTGGTGCCCATGTTGGTGATGACCAGGTCCAATATGTTTTCACCTCTAGGTAATATATCTATTTTCAACATGTGCATGCTGATGTATGGTTTCAGGCCCCAACCTATTAAATTCTGACAATAACTTATCCAATATTACCTTCATAATTTTTCCACAACACGAGAGTAGATTTAAGGGTCTATATGACTCTGGGTTTGTCCTACTCCCCTTTCTCTTAAAGACAGGTTTAATAAGTGCATGTCTCCAATCTTGAGGAATCTCCCCATATTTATACGACGTAATGAATAGATATAATGGCACCATAAGTTCTTGCTGAAGTGTACTCGGGTCATAGTTACTAATTCTGTCTCCTCCCTGTGTTTGTTTGGATTGAGTTTGCGTTGTTCTTTTTCAATGTAATCTAATTTGTTTCCAGTATCTGGGGTTACCTGGATGTCACTAGGATAACTTATCACGCCTTTTGTCGAGCCAAACTGTTTTGTATAAGATTTTATAAATACGCCTATAATCTGTTGTGTCCGAGAATAAATTTTAGAATTTGCACACAGTGTATTAATTTGTATGTCTTCATTCCTTCCACATCTTATGTATCTATAAAAAGGTTTTCTATTATGCTCAATATCTTTATGTAAAAATTTTCTTCAAATTTTTCTTGATCTTGTCTCACACTATGCTTAATCTGTTTGTCCAGCTTGTTTATTTCTGCTTTCAAAGTTGTAGTTCGATCTGTCTTCCATTTCTTGTATTTTTTCTCTCACATTAATCAGATATCTTGTTCTTATGGAAATATATCCCCCCTGACGTTGTATGCCTAGATCCTTATGTTAAACATTTTTTGATTTTTATGCAGTCAGTCTCTTTCAAAACATTTCACATTCCATCTGCAGTTTTTCCACTGACACCTCACTCCAGTTAGTTATACATAGTGATCTGTAATTAACCTTCTGTGCATTGGTTTAGATTTCAGTTTGGCAGAATTATCTACCAACAAATTAACCTTTATAACACCATGATCACTGCACATCAACGGTGGTAAAACTTAACATGAAGTAACAGTAATTTCTTTAGGAACACAAACAATGTCTAGTATGTTCCGTTCCTTGGTAGTTTTTTTTTTTTAAATCTGAAGCAATTGTTGTTCCTGAATATATGCTGTGAATAATTTCCTTACTAACTTATTAATCAATTAATATAATCAGTATTATTCCAGTCTGTTTCTGGTAAATTTAAGTCCTCAGCTAATTTTATTTCTTCTGTCCTGTGTTTCATGCAAGAAATGTATGAATTCCTCTAGGTCAACTGCACTAGACATTGGTGGTCTTTATACTCCTACAATTGTTATATGTTCCAGGGTTGACTTTACCGTCACAGTTACACAGTCTGTAGTATTGGTATTATCATTGAACATGTAATAATCACAGGTCTCATAATTATCTTTAATCCCTATCATAGCACCTCCAATTGATTTTTTGTTAGAATGTCTTACAATAAAAACATTTATACCCTGACATAACTGGTTTCCAGTCATTGTTCTTTAGCCATATTTCTCAAACAACATCAGTCTTGTGAGAACATAGCAAATTTTCCAATTAAAACTTTATTATTAATGCTGTGAACTGTTAAATTTGCGACCTGGCAAAATTCCTGCCTAGAGTTTGTCAAATATTGCAAAATATCTCCTCTCCTGCAAAGATTTTCTTCCGTGATCTTGACAAATGCATACCATCCTGTCTGAACCTGTGTGCCCAAAACTAGGCTTGGATGGTGTATACATTTCCATTTTTTAAAATAGGACATTTTTTCAATGTAGGTATTTACCCCAAAAAATCTTTTAATTCATGGAGACCTGACTATCCTTTCTATAGGTGATTTTTGTGAAAAATACATACTAACACCAGTACAAGCTATACTAAGAGGAGTTTTAGTTCCCTACTAACAGAGAATCCTTGCAGATGACATTTGTACCGACATGAATAAAAATGGATCCATACTTCCTTACATTAAGGCATTCCAAGGCTTGTCTCACATCTTGTATTTTTGCTCCTGGCAAGCATAACACTATTTGATGTTCATTATCATCTTTGCAAATATAAGTATCAGTTCCCCTAATAAGTGAATCTCCAATGACAGGAATATCTTTGCTGGCCATCTCTGAAGAATCTTCAGCTTCTAATACAGTAGTATTTGCTCTATCAATTATTATGAAGGATAAATTATCACCATTAGTCTTAATCACACTGTTTTCATTGTGTATTAAATCTCATCCAGCTGGCATTGTAAATCCACAGCTTGAGCCATGTAGTCAACATCTGTCTCTCTCTTTTTTCTTACAGTAATGTTCTTCAATCCTTCCACGTTCAGTTTTGATTTCTTCTTTTTCACCTGCCCCTTGCATCTTTCTTTCTACCTTCACTTTTGGAAAAAATATGCTTTTTTCTGTAGACTGAAGGTTTTCGGATAGAAAAATATTATCATTCCCTGTAACCCGTGTGTTACATAACAAAGCAATGTCCTTTTTAGTAGGTATTGTATTTACTTTACAAACATTGTTTCTTTTTCTTCCTTGTTATTTGTTGTGAACTACTTCCTTTTTTTGTTTCCTTTTAAACAAACTGGATCCTCAGATTGCTGAATACTTGCATCCAGAATTCCAAATTTGTCAGGGGCATTGTCTTGTTTCATAGGGGTTGAATGATCTTTGCAGACAATAGATGAATCATTTTCTAATGTGTTGTATTTGATGTTCTTCGTGTTTCACTGTTGCAGTCATTACATTTGGGTTATCTGCTTGCAGGTAACCCTCAGTTGGCCTGATTAACAAAGTCTTGGGTCCTGCATCGGTTGCTGTCCCTTCTTCCATGACGTCAGCTCGTCAGGGGTATAAAACATACAGCCTACACCATTACATCAGTCTTTCTTGCCGTGCGGTGTCCGAAGCAGAAGCAGTTTGCAAGTGCTGGTCGGCCAACTCCTGAAATTTTCATTTTCGAGTTTCAGAACCGAAGTCTTCAACTAAAGCTAAATACCCCGTTGGGGAAACTTTTTCTTGCTCCTTACTGATGTCAGTAAAAGTTAATAATTGCATTACTTGTGGAAAGCAAATACCTCATAAAGATTTTCATTCGTACTGTATTCCTTCCCTAGGCACTGACCATGACGTACCTTGCTGTCGGTTTTGTGCTTTATTTAATCAGCGGACTATCCATCGTCAGTATATTTTCGCCTCTAAATATTTCGGTTCTCAGTTTAATTATCCAGAAATGTCGTCAGTTAGCCATCCGACTACAGGGATTTCGAAAAAATGCAAACATAGAGACAGAGACAGGCCGTCAAGGTCCAAAACTGTTGAAAATGCTTCTCCTAAGCCAGTCGCCAGTACTCAGTGAGGCGCTTTCACAGCCCTTGATACCCGCTACTTTTGATTCGCAGGCCTCTATTGAGACCCATTCGGAGTCCGGTATGCCACGAGATGCTTCAACTATGGAACCCGTGGATGTCTCTACCTTGGATGGGTCTGGAGCTGCTGTGCAGGCACCGGCTTCTGAGGGTGTATTCAAGCCTACGGACTTGCATATTAAACCAACGCCTCCTCTTTTACTTAGGCCTAAATCTTGAACCATGCCTAAAAAACTGATGCCCAGGCCACATGCTCAGGCCTTTATGCCTAAAAAAAAACAAATGATAAGAATGGCTGAAGATCTAATAACTCTAATCAGGGGTAGCCACCCCCCCCCTTCTAAGAGGCCTAGGACTGAAGTTGATTATGAATCTTTTGACCAGGATTCTGTTTTTTCTGATTCTTCTGATTATCTGGATTTGCCCTTATCTACTTATGAAGATTTTGATGCAGAGAACTCTATTCCCTCTGCTTCCCCTCCTGAATATTTTTCTTTTGGGGAAACCTTACATACTCCAAGGGAGCATTTCCACTGGGAAAGTCAGGATTTTTCTGATTCAAAATAAGGCTTAGGGATTTCCTTCTCCTACCTCAGCATAGGCCTTTAGCTATTCCACCTGCACTAGACATTGTTGATGATGCTTTTTTGAAATCTAGTTTGGCCCCTGGTTCTTTGCCTCCTGCTCCCAGAAAACCTGACAGATACTACAGGGTTCCTGATTCCCACAAGTTTATTTTTAAAAATCCTATTGCAGATCCAGACTATTTCACAGGGGCCCAAGGGCATTAAGGCTTCTACTGCTAAAAATCCTACCCCTTCTGATAGAGACTCTAGGGCACTGGATAGATGGGGTAAGAAGGTTTACACTTCTGCAACCTTGGCCATTAGGGCTTTAAACTGCCAGTTTCATATGTTAAAGTATCAGCAACATGTTATTGGACTGCTTAAACAGAAAATGATGTTGATTCCTGACTGTGTGGAAAATAAAGAATTGCAGGATTTAATGCATTCTGCTGAACAATTTGGAAAACATACTTTGCAATGTGGTTTTGATTCATTAGAGGCCTCTTGCAGGGCTGCTGTTACTGAGTCTGTGCTCAGAAGGCATGCTTGGCTTAAGGAGCAATCTTTGCCTGATCATGTTAAAGCTAAATTATTTGGATGCTCCCTTAAATCAGGACTGCCTGTTTGGCAACAAGGCTGAGGAAGTTCTTAAAAAGATGGAAGATAAAGCTAAATCTATGCAAGCTGTTAAAGATTTCTTACAAGTTCAGCCTCCTAGATTTAGTAGGCACTGGCCCTCTAAGAACTGGTCCTTTCCGGCCCCTTCCAGGTATTCTCAAGCCAAACCCAGACACAGCAAAAACCCCAGGTTTCAGTCCCAGGGGACCCACAGAACTAAGCAATGGGGGGCCTCCACTTCCAAATCTGGGAGTAATAAGACTCCCCCTTATGGTAAACTGTCACAGTGACTTCTTTTTAAAATTTCCAAGCACTTATCAACTGACTGCCCCTTTGGGGGGAAAGATTGCTCTTCATGCAAAGAATTAGGAACTCATTACCCAAGACAAATGGGTTTTAAATATAGTGCCCCAAGGATACAGATTTCACTTCCACACGTTGCCAACACCAAGCAGGGGTTGGACCTACCCCCAAATCAGTGGGCAGAGGCCCTAAAACAGATACTTTCTCTCTTAAGCATGGGGGCTATTCAACTGGTACCAGAAGAGGAAAAGGGACAAGGTTTCTACTCAAGACTTTTCCTGGTACTCAGAAAAGGCAATTTATGGCGTCCTATCCTGGACCTGTCTACTCTAAACACCTTTTTAGAGATTCCAAAATTCAAGATGCTGACTCTTCACCAATTACTTCCTATGTTAGGCAAAGATGCCTGGTTGGCAACACTAGATTTAAAAGAAGCATACCTGCACATCCCAATCAGGGAATCTTGCAGAAGATACCTACGCTTCAGAGCAGGTTTACACACACTATCAGTTCTCTGCACTACCCTTTGGCTTATCTACTGCACCCAGGGTATTCACAAAGTGCCTAGCTCCAGTTATTGCATTTTGCAGGCAAAGAAATGTTCAAATATACCCATATCTGGACGATTGTCTAATTCAGGCAGAAAGCCAGGACATACTTTTGAATCATCTGGCCTTTGTACAAAGGGTTCTAACTTGTCTGGGGTACACCATAAACAAAAAGAAATCACACCTGGTACCCTGTCAACAAATTATATTCCTGGGAGCAAGCTTGAATACAACTTCCCAGATGGCTTTCCTCACGCCAGAGAAACAAATTCATTTGACAACCTATTTCAAACAAGTGGCCACAAAAACCCTGCTATCTGCAAGACAAATATTGCAAGCCTTGGGGTTCACGGCCTCCTGCATTCTTCTAATTCCATATGCAAGACTGCATTTGAGGAAACTACAGTGGTATCTAAAAAGCCTATGGTGTCAACATTCTCAGGATCTAGAAACAATGATTCCTATCATAACTTGCCTGCGCCTAGAGTTCCTTTGGTGGGCAGAGGCCTGCCACCAAAACAAGGGACTACCTTTCACACCACCCGCTGCCGCCCAAACCCTAACAACAGATGCATCAGACTATGCATGGGGGGCTCACCTGGCAGGGAATTGCATTCAGGGCAAATGGAACCCAAGTCAAATGCACCTGCATATCAATCAAAAAGAAATGTTAGCTGTACAGAGTGCTCTGACAGCCTTCAAGGACCACATTATTCCAGACGGACAACACCACTGTTATGTGGTACATAAACAAGCAGGGGGGTACACATTCTTACCCCCTCTGCAGACTAGCCATGGCATTGTGGAACACAACCTTGAGCTACCAAGTGCACCTACAAGCTCAATTCCTGCCAGGAAAATTAAATACACTGGCAGACGGACTAAGCAGAAACCTCATGGATCCAAACGAGTGGAAACTGGAACCAAGGATTTTCAACATGTTGATAAGCAAATAGGGGAGCCCAGATATAGACCTGTTTGCCTCTCCCCAGAACTACCAATTGGACAAATTTTGCACAAGGACTCCCCACAAACAAGTCTGGACAGTGGATGCTCTGTCCTTCAGCTGGAAAAACTTATCAGTCTATGCCTTCCCCCCTCTGCCTCTGACTCCAAAGTACTACTAAAAATCAAACAGGACAAACCAAGGATGATTTTGATTGCTGCAGACAGGCCACACCAACACTGGTACCCCCTACTGCGCAGTGTGTCACTGTTATCCCCATGGCTCCTGCCTCAAACTCCTTCCCTGTTGTCTCAGCAGGAGAACCAGATTCTGCACCCTCAGCTTCTAACACTGAACCTTGCAGCCTGACTAATTACATAATCTCTCCTTTATCATCCCTCAGTAAACCTGTGATGGATATCATTTTAGAGGCAAGGAGGCCTAGTACTAGAAAATCTTATCCTGAAAAATGGAAAAGATTCTGTGCCTGGAACCAATCTCAAGGGATGAGCAAAGCAGCACCCAATTTACCTCAGATTTTGCAATACTTAACTGAGATGCGTCACAAGGGCCTGTCTTTTTCCTACATTAAAATCCACTCCTCAGCCATTTCAGCTCATTATAACACAGAACCTCCCCTCTTCTCTCATCCACTGCTCAAGCAGTTCCTCAGAGGGGCCAAAAATTTGAGACCACCCAGGAGAGCTCCAACCCCAGCTTGGGACCTTAACTTTGTTTTGGAGAAACTCACTCTACCACCTTTCGAGCCAGCTGCTGCTGCAGACTTAAAATTTCTTTCTTGTAAAACAGCTTTCCTTTTAGCAATCACTTCAGCAAGAAGTGTATCTGAATTACAGGCCCTTATGGCAGTGGAGCTTTTCATCATCTTTCATGCGGACAGCAGGGTGTCCCTCAAAACCTTTCCATTCTTCATGCCCAAGGTGGTATCCAGTGTGGCTCTTAATCAGTCCATTCATTTGCCAACCTTCTTTCCCAATCCACAGAAGAAAGGGGAACGGATACTGCATTCCTTAGATGTACACAGACAAGTTAGATTCTACCTGGACCGGACTAAACCTCAAAGGAAATCTGAACAAGTGCTGGTGGCATTTGCTGCAGGGGCAGAGGGGAAGGCTATTTCAAAGCAAACCATTTCTAAATGGATAGGCCATTGCATTCATTTCTGCTATAAGCACCGTGGAAAACCTATCCCCCAGGGGATCAGACCTCACTCCACTAGGGCTGCATCTACCTCTACAGCCTTTCTCAGAGGCGTCCCTACCAGGGACATCCTAGAAGCTGCTATCTGGAGTTCTGTGCATACTTTCACCAAGCATTATCATTTGCCAATTTTTTCTAAATCCAGAGCTGGCTTTACCACTGCAGTCGACCTTATAGCTGGTCCCAACGCTATCTAAATTCCTCCTCCCAACCATAGCTTTGGGAATCTACTGCAACAGTGAAACACGAAGAACATAGTACAGTTGTGTACACTTACCATAAATGTAGATGTTCAAGTGTATTCACTGTTGCAGTCCTGGTTACCCCCCCCCCCTCCAGCCCCCTAACTTCTTTTGGCTATACCTCTATTTTCCTTTACTATGCTTAAAAGCCATTTTGGTGTATTTGCTTTTTTTTGGAGGTATATCATTGTACTTTTATATTCAATTGCTTCCCATTAGGGGGGCACCTGACATCTGGGGCAAGAAAAACTGATGTAATGGTGTTGGCTGCATGTTTTACACCCCTGATGACCTGACATCATGGAAGAAGGGACAGCAACTGACGCAGGATCCAAGACTTTGTTAATCAGGCCGACTGAGGGCTACCTGCAAGCAGATAACCCAAATGTAATGACTGCAACAGTGAATACACTCTAACATCTACATTTATGGTATGTGTACACAACTGTACTTTCTTTGCCTAACATTATTTATCTTACCAGTCCAGTCATTAATATATGAAACAGCAGTTCTCCAAGCCATGCTAATTGCACAAGTGCAATCACTAAGTCTAGGATTTACTTCTAACAATGGTAAGCAAATCATCCGACTTTAGACACGAGGAACAGAGATCACCAGTGTTATCAGCTGTTATCTTTAACTATGCATATCATTTTTTACACTGTACAAGATATTTGTGCATTAGCAAATCATTAATTGCATGCTCATTTAAGGAATCCATATTTAGCTTCAAACGAATACGAAATTGTAAAAAAAAGGAATAATCAAAATCAGTAACCACAGAATTCAAAGAGAACTTAAATCATCTTCTGTGGCAAAAAAAAAAAAAAAAAAATCACACAAGGAATATACAACTAAATACTAAAGTAAATACAGTAAAGTTGTTATGACTGTGCAAGTCAGACAACTGTAATTCCTTTACATCATGTGGGAAGGCGCACAGTAGCTTCTCCTAACTATCGCTCGCAGTCACACTTCTTTTTAACAGTAAAGATCAATAAAATCACAAACCAAGATAGGATTGTTTAGATATGCTCAGGGCTTTCCTGTCTGCAGTCTGTGTAAATTTATAGCTAGGCCTCTTGGGGTGGCTACAGCTTGCCAGTGTAAAACCTAACTCTTTCAAACAACCAACAATATAATTAAAGGAAAAACACCAAAATATGAATCAAAGTAAATCTGGTTAACAAGCTATCCCTTCCTACCTACAAGCAGTAAAAAAACGATGATAGATATAAATTCAAATAAAAAGTCTGTTACCAGTCAACTCCACAATAAATCACAAACTAAGTTAGAAGTGTTTAGATATGCTCAGGATTTTCCTGCATGCAGTCTGTGTGAATTTATAGCTGGCTAGGCCCTTTGGAGTTGCTAGAGCTTGCCTGTCTAAGACCTATCCCTTTCTAACAACCAAGAGTGATTCAAGGTAAAACAAAATGTGAATCAAAGTAAATCTTGTCAACAAGCTACCCCTTTCTTCCTACAAACAGTGAGAAAATGGTGATAACAAAATATAAATCCAAATAAAATTCTCTTGCCAGTCGACTCCACAGTAAATCACAAACCAAGGCAGAATTGTTAAGATATGCTCAGGGTTTTCCTGTCTGCAGTCTGTGTGAATTTATAGCTGTCTAGGCTCTTTGGGATGTCTAGAGATTGCCTGTCTAAAACATATCCCTTTCTTACAGCCAACAGTGAAATTAAAGGTAAAACAGCAAATATGAATCAAAGTAAATCTTGTTAACTAGCTATCCCTTCCTACCCACAGTGAAAAACAGTGATAACGAAGTATAATTTCAATTGAAATTTCTCTTACCAGTCAACTGTGCAGTAAATAAGAAACCAAGGCAGAATTGTTTAGATATACTCAGGATTTTCCTATCTGCAGTCTGCGTGCATTTATAGTTGTCTAGGCCCCTTGGGGTGGTTAGAGTTTGCCTATCTAAAACCTATCCATTTCTAACAACCAGCAGTGAAATTAAAGGTAAAAGAAAAAAATATGAATCAAAGTAAGTCTTGTTAACAAACTATCCCTTCCTCCCTACAAACAGTGAAAAAAAGTGATAGCAAATGAAATATAAATTCAAATAAAACTTCTCTTACCAGTCAGCTCCACAATAAATCACAAACCAAGCTTGATTTGTTTAGATGTACTGAAGATTTTCTTCAATGCAGTCTGTGTGAATTTATAGCTGTCTAGGCCCCTGGGGTGGCTAGAGCTTGCCTGTCTAAAACCTATCCCTTTCTAACAACTAACAGTGAAATTAAAGGTAAAACAACAAAATATGAATCAAAGTAAATCTTCTTTACAAGCTATCCCTTCCTACCTACACACAGTGAAAAACAGTGATAACAAATAAATTATAAATGTAAATTAAACTTTTCTTACCAGTGAGCTGCACAGTAAATCACAAACCAAGGTAGGCTTGTTTAGATAAGCTGAACCTCTGACTTTGTAGTGTCCTGATTGTTTGCATTATACAATATAGAAAAATCTCTTAAATTTAGGATTGTAGGATTTTTGGTAGTGGGTCTCCTTGCTAACCCAGAGTATGTCCTCAGAAAATTGGTGTCTGGAAGGGATCAGATTCCCATCATCCATGGGTTTAGGTTGGAGGATGATAGGCTGGGATGAAAACCAGAAAAAAAGATGTGCAGAGGAATGCCACTGTATCCATAAAAACAGTCCCACGAATTTAATTAAAACAATCCACTTTAATTTTCTTTTATTTAATAATAATAATAATAATAATAATAATAATAATAATAATAAAAGTTGTTTAGCACTTTTGTGTCTTCCACAACAGGAACTTCATCTGAACTGAACAGAAACAACTGAACCTTCAATATACACCATTCCCTCAGATATACTAAGCCCTTTTATTGGTCAGATGAGTTAATTGTTCAACCTATCAAACTGTTTTACACATGATTTTAGTATTTTTAATTACAGCTATGTTACCATAACCCAAGAATATTTTTTCACTTTTTGAAAAGAGTTTTAAGTTTATATCTACAAAACATTTTGATTTAGTGGACACACTTTTAGAGTTAAGATTATTTACTAGGAAATGAGTTTTGGGTATTCAGTTTCATGGTAAGGACAATAGCAACACCCTTAATCACTTCAAAAAGAAGAGCACATAAAACCCATCCCTCACCCATTGGTTTCTATATTCGAGAAATCATGTGACTGTGATACATATGATTATGTTAAGACAAGAAAAAGGAACAGGCATAGATACCTTCTGACCTTTGATAAGTGTCACTTATTGGATAAATTGACTAAGGATTGTTCAATTTGTGTAATGAAACCAGATAAGGGAGGGGGTGTGGTTATATTTTATTCCATTGATTATTGTAGTAAGACGTTCAACATTTTACAAGATGAAAACTAATATAGCATATAGAAAATTTGATTTACACTTGGAAGATGCTGAACTCCATGGATTGCTTAGTACTGAGTTATGCAGTTTTTTACACTGTAACTCGCCTGTCATTTGTACTATGTTTTGTATCCCGCAAATACACAAACACATCTTTGAACCTCCTCTCAGGCCTATTGTTGCAGAAGAATGATCAAAAGCATATCTTTTGGCTGTTTATACAGATCGCACACTTGAGCTTTGGTTTGAAAAACCGTCCCACATGTTAAAAGATTCAAGGGACTTTTTAGGGAGACTAAGAAGCGACGTTTGTAAGCAAGATTTAGGATTATTAACAATTGATGTTATTGATCTTTTTACTAGCATCCCCAAATCTGATTGGTTACATTGTTTTAACGAGAGCTTTCTGTCTTATGAATTTTTGTCAAGCAGTGAGATCATTTTTATTATCGATCTCATGGAATATGTCTTGGACTGTAAATTTATTTATTTTGATGGTGAAATATACAGGCAAACCCATGGTGCTGTCATGAGGGGGCAGCTTGTGCATCCACATATGCAGACTTGGTATTATTTACATGGGAAAGAAAATTTGTGTTTACTTCTGTATTTTTTAAACACTGCAAAGTGTACCTATGATTTTTGTCCAACATCTTTTTTCTGTGGGAAGGTGGTGATGAATTAATTGATGAATTTATTACTTATTTGAACAATTCTACCATAAGTTTGAAATTTTCATTTCACTTCAATAAACCAACTATTTACTTTGACACTATCAACAATGCACCCGTTGGTTTTAGTTCCAACATCTGTAGGAAGCCCACATTTAGTAATTCTTAACTTTAATTTTAAAAGTTCTCACCTCTTAGTCCATAAGAAAAGCCTTGCCAAGGGACAGTGTATTAGGTTGACATGAATGATCTCCAGTAAAGAAGTTTTGGTTAAATAGATGGATAAATTGCCAACTATGTTTTACATGAGAGGATACCCTAAGACCGTAGTAGAAGATGTTAGATAAGCAAGTTGTGGAACAGTGGAGTTCATATTATAAGCCCCTATTGGGGAATTATTCAACAGTAAATACACCAAAAGTATTACCCAAGAATTTAATTTTACATGAAAAAATCCTCTTGAAAGTGAAATAGTTTTGCAATACAATGATGGGGACGACATTATAAAGGACATTATCAAGAAGAATTGGAATATTTTAAGAGCAAACCCTTTAGTGTCAACCATTGTAGGTGACCAGTCTCATTTTGTGTATAAAACAGCTAACACTCTGAAGGGATTATTCAGAAAAGACCCTGGAAGCGTTGATTTACCAACTATAGGCAGGACATGGAAGCGTGGGTACTGTGAACACTGCCCCAATATTTATGAATGGGAATATGTAGAGTTGGGATCCAACGACTTTAAGGTTAAGCTACAAAGTGGTAATTGTAGCACTAAAGGTGTGGTATATATTTGCAGTGTGTTCAACTTGTTCCAGTTTTAATATTTGAAAAATAGAGCATTATTTTAATAAGAGAATTTACGAACACACTAACAACCAAGTCTGGTGGCAATGCACTGCACAAGCACTCTTTAATTTGTGCCACATTCAAAAAGTTCCACTTTGCTGTTATTAAGAGAATTACTATTAACCCTAGAGAAGGTAGTTGGGAGACCAAGTTGGAATACAGTGAGTTATATTGGCAGTTAAAATTGAATGCCATGACCCACCCAGGTTAAACGATAATGTGTCATAGTCCCAGTTTTAAAAATGTGGGCAGCGAAGTTATGAAATCGCTGAGGTATTCATGTATGTTATACCTGTAAATTTCATTTTAAATGTCTATATTGTTATTTATACATTTTTATGTATATTTAATATTTAAATGATTATTTTCACAAGCATAATTAGGGTTTACTTTTGTCATGGTGTATGTCTGTTTAACTTCCACATAAATATAATAATTTGTTGTGAGTTGTTTCATTTGATAGGTTGATATAATATAATGTAATAATTGTTAGTATAAATAGTTAAATATAATAATTTGTTGTGAGTTGTTTCATTTGATAGGTTGATCACTTAACTAAATTAACTTGTTTGACCAATAAAAGAGCTTAGTATGTCTGTCTGAGGGAATTGTATATAGTGATGTTTCAGCTGTATCTGTTAAGTTCTGATGAAGGCCGTGTAGCAGAAGGGACAAAATCAATTAACGATTTGCATTAGCACATTGAAGTGGATTATTTTAATTAAATTCTTGGCACCATTTTTCTGCATAGAGTGGGATTCTTCTGCACATCTTTTTTTTTTTTTTTTTTTTTTGATGTTGCTTGTTATGTAGCTGCTGTTCCTCTTGTTTTTTCCAGATTGAGATGAACTAATAAGCCCTTCTATTGTGTGATCAGGTGCATTTTGTGGGATGGTTTTTGGTGATTACCTCTGGTTAGGTGATAGAGAAGGGGAAACCAATGTTGCCTTTGCCAAAAGGGAGTCACCAGCAGTATTTTTCTTTTTTTTCTTTTTGGACCTTTAGTAAAACTTTTGGTAGTAGAGGGGGTGGAGGGAAGGCATAAAGAAATATCTGATGTTGTAAATATTTATTCATTCCTTACTGTTAGGACTTCAGTTCCATCCTCGGAAATGACACGACTGGTACCAAGCTTGCGCCAGCCAAAAACTCTTAGCTAAGACCTACCCACAATACCCCTCTCATAGTCTCTTCAGATCTCGTTTGCAGTGTTCCTCGTTAGACGTGCAAAGCCTTCTCTCAGCCAAATGTTAGCTTTTTTGTGGTTATTTCGAGTCTTTAGTGTTTGTTAGACAGTTTTTATCATCTAAAGTTATTTTTCATCTCTATAGTCTTCTTTTTCTGACTAAACCCTACCCACTACCTTGGTAGTTCTTTCGAACCATCGTTGGTACTACACCCTCTCTCCCTACCTTAGTAGGCCCTCCTCTTACCTTTTTGGCATTTCTTTGTACCATTGTTGGTACTTTTTTTTCCTGCTTTCTGCACAAAAAAAGTGCTTTCCTTCACTGTGCTATCTCTTGATCTCTTGCTAGTTGTACTTTGTTGTGTGGTAGTGCTAGTGTGTTATAATGGCGGATAAGGCTAAGCTTGGTTTCAGTGTGATAAGTGCGGGCGTAAGATGCCCAATTCTGATGGCCATGCCCGGTGTTTACTGTTTGGGTGTTGACCACCTTAATGTTTCTTGTGAAATTTGTTCTAGCTTCAGCAACCGTACATTGGCTGAATGCAAGAACAAGCTGATTCTAAAGGGTATGCTGAAATCACCCTTTGTGGAGGCTCTTTTTGGGACAGAGGTCTCACCACCTCCTAAACATAAAGACGTAAAAAAGCATAAGGAGAAACAGAGTCTTTTGGTTCCAACATCCCCATCCTCCTCGGAACCAAGTCAACACCAGGCTTCTCCCGCGCCATCTGCGCAGACAGCTTCGGCACCAGGATCCCTGTCTTCTTTCGCGGTGCCACCTTTGATTCTGACTCAGACTCCTTCCACTGTACCAGCCTTGGCACCATCCTCCGCAGTGCCGACTTTGTGACACAGGCTCCAACTACTGTACCTGCATCGGTACCATCCCTGGCCACTGTGCCTATGTCTTACACGGCTCCACTGGTAATGACACCTTCAGTTCCGAAGGTCGAGCAGCTACCCAGAACTAGGTATTCACCATTTTATGACCCCTTTTTGGGACAAAAATTTACTCCCCTTCTTAAGAGACCAGACTCCCCTTTGGCATCATCCTTCAGGTCCACCAGGAGTCTTTTGGAACAGGGATGTAGTGAGGGTTGTGGACCAGCGTCTGGCAACTAGAGGATTAACCACCCAGACCGGGTCTTCCCTCCCCTCTGGAGCGGAAGCTCTCACAGCGTATTCTCCTGTCTATCCTCCTCTGACCTCCACTCAGGTTTTGGAGACTTTGGTACCGATGGCCATCCTGGTGCATACTTGCTCGGCTCCAACAGCAGAGGCTTCCCTGTCGGCACCGATTACTCTTGATGCTACAGCTCCGTTGTAACTGGTGCATTCTCAGAGCAGTGATTGGGCTGTCGGCACCATGGCAACTAGTTCGGCGCTGATTTTTTTCTGTGGCGCTGTCTATGGCTACTGCTCTCCCGGTAGCTGCCGGTCCTCTCAGAGCTCCTCACCTGGAGGCAGGCTCCTAGGGACGTGGTGTGACCCAGGTTCCAAGGTCATCCTCCTTGGTTCTGGGCTCCCATCCCTCCTCGGGCAGACCTGCTTTCCAGGTGATGGAGAGGGTCCTTGCTTCAACAGGCTGACAGTTAAGACCATTGGCATTGGAACCAGAACCCCCCTTCTAGCTTGCAGCTGTCCCACCTTCCTACTCTGGAACCTCGAGCACGGGACCCGCAAGACCTGCCCTTCAAGGAAGCCCTTTCTCCTCAGAAGATCCCACTGGAGAGCCACCCCAGAAGAAACTTTGCAAGAGGAAGCATCTTGATTCCCCCTGAGGAATCCATCACTGAAGACACCGATTGCGATGAGGGAGAAGGGTCCCCACTGTCTCCCCTGGAAGACGTCTCATTTGGAGACATTCTCAAGATTCTCAAGCAGAGGGGAGACTGGAAGCCCTCCAATCCTTCTTTGGAGGAATTGGTGTTCTTGCAGGCTTTCTGTGCTTGGCCATCTACTTCCTAGGTGACCTCACCTGCAGATGAGCTCATTCGACTTATTGTGCAGCATGCCTATAAGGCCCCGGACAACACAGTACCCGTCCCCTGGAGGCCAGATGAAATGTTATGCACTCCAGAAGACTAACCCAATTGGTCCAAACAGCTGATAGTTGATTCCATGGTCATGGCAGCGGCCACCAATAGGGAACTGGCAGAAGATAGTTCCACTGTTCATCCCCCGAACAGGGAGTCTTGTGCTATGGACAGACTGGGGAAGCGGACCTATGCTTCAGCAACCTTTGCCATTCGGTCGCTGAATTACCTGGCACACTTTACTTGCCTCCAAAGAGACCTAATTTCAGAAATGTCTGCCTCTTTGGCGGAGGTACTGCCTGAGGAGGTGCATGATGCTGTTGCCTCTCAACTAGCTACCGTGGAATCAGTCTCTAACTCCTCGATGTGCTTGATTTATCACACAACTGAAGGGGCAGCTCGAGCAGCCGCATCAGGCATCGTTATAAGACGATATGCTTGAATGCGATTATGTGACTTTGTGGACCCCTTTAAATCTTCCTTTGTCAATGAGCCTGTTGACGAATCTTCCCTTTTTGATCCCAAAGTAAGAGACACACTTTCACCTAGTGAGAAGGACGGAAAGACCTTGTCTGCTGTGGGCATATGTTTTTCCACCCCCAAGAGGTCTTACTCCTGGAATCTGAGGGGAGGAAAATTGTGATTCAGGAAGTCCCAAGGATCTTTTCATGACACTCATGATGAGCAGTCCCCCCAGGGCAGAGGGGGCAACTCATCCAGAAGATGCCCCTTTCAGGGCAGAGGGGGTCCGCGCAACCAGGGCGCTAAAGATTCCTTCTCTGGTCGACCCTTTCATTGCTCCTGAACAGCGGCCTGATTGCTTTCCTCTGGAAGCAGTCTGGGGTCGATTTTCTCTGCACCTACAGGCCTGGCAACTCATAACGAATGTGTGTGTGCAGAGAATAATATCTAAAGGCTATCATATCCCATTTGACCTCACTTCCAGACCAGTAAAATGAATCCCCTATGTCCCACCCAATCAGAGGGAGGCTGCAGCCTTAGAAATCGAAAAGCTGCTAAGAAAAAGAGTCATCCAACCAGTCCTACCAGACCAAAGCAGATCTGGGTTTTATTTGAGGTTCTTTTTAGTGCCAAAAAAGACAGGGGACTGGAGACCAATCCTGGATCTCAGCTTACTAAACAAATTCATCAAACCTCAAAAATTCCAGATGGTCACATTACAGTCCATTCTCCCTTTTCTGGGGAAGGACAACTGGATGTGCTCTATAGACCTCCAGGACGTGTATTACCACATAAAGATGGACAAACACTCCCGGAGATTTCTCCGCTTCCGGCTGGGAGCTAATCATTATCAGTTCAGGGTACTGCCCTTGGGTTTCTTGACAGACCCCAGAGTGTTCAACAAATGTATGGCAGTCTTAGTAGCTCATCTCTGACTACAAAGATTCCAGGTGTTTCCATATCTAGACGATTGGCTCTTTACTGCCACGACCAGGAATCTTCTCATTCTCAGTCTCTCTTACACTCAAGGGCTTGGTATCACGATCAACATGGACAAATCACACGTCTCCAACAAGAGCACTGAAATTTATTGGAGCGATCTTCAACACAACATCCTGTCAAGCTTCCCTTCCTCCTCACAGGCTTTCAAAAATAAGAAGCCAGATTTAAGTCCTCCTCCCGCAGACATTTGTACCAGCACGCCTTGTACTACAATTGTTGGGCTCTATGGCAACAACCATTACCTTAGTACCACTGGCAAGGTTGCAATTGAGACTATTGCAGTGGCTCCTTTCATCACAATGGTCGATCTTAACCCACCCACTTGACCACATGATATGCCTTACAAATCTTTGCTAGAAAGAAATGCTATGGTGGATGAAGCCAAAAACAAATCTTTGGTGTCGACCGTTCTGTCTTCTCCAGCCCAGGGCCACGGTGACCACAGACGCTTCCCTGTGGGGGGGGCATTTCCAGGGAAAGACAGTCCAAGGCACCTGGTCCCCCATGGAGGCCAATTTGCACATAAATGTCCTGGAATTGAGGGCAGTTCTCTAGGCATTGCAAGCGTTCCACATATCCCTTTCTTCCAGGACCACTGCAGTTCAATTGGACAACATGTCAGTCATCTGGTACATCAACAAACAAGGCGGAACCAGGTCTTACCCCCCTGTGTCGGGAAGCCATGAGAATTTGGCATTGGGTGATAGCTTCCAACCGCTTTCTCATAGCAATGCACATTCCCGGGAGTTCCAATCTTATTGCAGACAATCTGAGCAGGAACAGTTTGATGCCTCACGAGTGGTCTCTCAATCCAATAATAGCAGATCAGATCTTCCGCCGTTAGGGCAGACCTTGCTGCAACCTGTTTTCTTCACCCCTAAACAACAAATACAGAAGCTATTTTGCCCTGATCCCTCCTCAGGGGGAGTCACCGAGGGATGCTCTGACACACGATTGGCCCCCGGGTTTACTGTATGCCTTTCCCTTGTACCCCCTCATCCCGAAATGTTTACAGAAAGCTCAAAGGTTGAGAAGCAAAGTGATCCTTATTGGCCCCGTCAAGTCTGGTTCCCATTCTTATGCCCTCACTGATTTACAGCCCGTGGATCCTGGATCAATCCCAAGGTCTGCTGTCTCATCCTCAGGGACTGATCCACCCCAATCTCCACAGCCTCAAGCTCACAGCTTGGTTTCTCCACTTCCAGTGATTGCCAGGCTACCTGATATTTCATCCCCTGTTCACGAGATCCTCCTGGCTTCAACAAACCATCCACTAGAAAAATTTATTCCAGTAAGTGGACTAGGTTCTGTAGATGGACCAAAGAACATAACATAGACCCCTTTTCCAAGCCTATTTAGAAGATCCTTCACTACCCTGTTGCATGCAGGAGCTTCAGCATCGACAGTTACAGTGCATTTAGCAGCTATTGCAAACTTTTACAATGGAACTGACAATTCATCTGTTATGTCACACCGACTGTGCAAAACCTTCATGAAGGGAGTATTACATATTAAACCTCCTGTCAAGCCTCCTATAAAACCATGGGACTTGACGCTGGTGCTTCAGTCATTAGCGAGTCCTCCATTCGAGCCTTCTAATTCCTGTGATATCAAATTTTTGTCTTGGAAAACTCTGCTTCTAGTAGCCCTTACCTCAGCAAGAAGAGTGTGTGAGTTGCAGGCCTTGAGTGTCAAGAGACCTTACTTGATTTTTCATAGGGAAAGAGTACTATGTACTGATCCCTCCTTTTTGTCCAAGGTCATTCTGGTTTTTCCATTAATCAATCTATTGACCTACTGGTTTTCTTTTCCCACCATTCAGATAGAGGGGAATACCTTCTGCATACCCTCAATGTTCATAGGCAACTTCGTTTCTACTTGGACAGAACTAAATCTTTCAGAAAAACGGATCAGTTGTTTGTGGCCTTTGCAGGACCCAGAATTGGGTAAGCTTGTTTCCAAAATAACTATCTTCTTGGCTCAGAAATGCCATTACATTCATCTACCATCAAAACAAAGTGTCCTTACCTTCCTAAATAAAGGCTTCCTCTACTAGATTGATGGCTACTTCAGTGGCCTTTCATTTCAAAGTGTCTATGGATGATATCTGCGCAGCAGCCACTTGGGCAAGACCTCATACCTTTATCACTCATTACAAACTGGATTTGGCCTCCAGGGGATGAGCATATTTTGGTTCTATGGTGCTCAGGAATGCCCTTCCTTAGAGCCACCCAGGACTCAAGTAGCTGGGGACTCGGTCCTAACAGTAAGGAATAAATAAAGATTTACAACATCAGATAAAGAAGTTATGCCTTACCATAACGTTCCATTTGTGTTGTAGATCTTTATTCATTCATTACTTCCCGCCCTCCTTCGCCCTGCCTGGACTCCTGGTGGACTTTAGGATTTCCTTATTAGTTAAGGTATCTGCTGAGACAGAGCCTCCTATTATCACTATTATTACTTCCATACAATTATGGTGGGCAAACTCGATCTGAAGAGACTATGAGAGGGGGTTGTGGGTAGGTCTTAGCTAATAGTTTTTGGCTGGCGCGAACTTGGCACTGGCTGTGTCGGTTCCGAGGACAGAACTGAAGTCCTAACAGTAATGAATGAATGAATAAAGATCTACAACACATATGGAATATTATGGTAAGACATAACTTCTTTTTCCCTGCACATCGGAAAGATAGTGAATCTGCTCTCCATGCAAAGAGGCAGGGAGTCCTTGTACAAAAAAGGGAGAGCTCTTTGTTATTCTCCATGGAAAATAAGTGTATCTGCCAGGGCATTGTCCTGAGACAGAATATAAACTGCTTGAAAGAACATGCCCATCTGGGTGGCAAGGTCCCAAGCAGTCTGGGCTAACCTGCCTATCTAGTATGACCCAATTCCTACTTGCATATGTACCACGACTGTTATGTTGTCTGTGAATATTCATAAAGTCCCTGGTTTCCAGAGGTGAGCTTAAATTTGCAGGGCCTGAATGAGACATCTCATCTCTTTCAGGTGGATGTGTTTTTTCCTGAGGTTGGGCTGCAGACGGCCTTGGACCTTATGAGAGCCCATCCATGCCCCCACAACCTCATTTGAGGTTTCTGTGTACATTTCTGTATTGGGGTCTACATCTTAAAAGGCAGTCCTAGACTGAGGGTTACCTGTGTCACCCACCTTAGGATATCCTTCTTGAAACAAGGTATGAGCGAGATCTGTGTATCCAGGGGGTGAGAATGTTGGGACCATATATTTTTCAGGTACCATTGAATTTTCCTGATATGTAATCTGGCTAATGGAAGCATGTGTATGGTTGCTGCCATAAATCCCATTGATCTTAGAATCTTCCTGACTGAACAAGCTTTGTTAGGCTCTGTAACTTTTACTGAAGTAAGAAGGCCCGCATGTTCTTTGTGTCCAGTCTGCAACCAAAGAAATTCACGTCTTGAGTGGGCTTGAGGGAGGATTTTTTGAAGTTGATAGTGAATCCCATTTTCAGGAGGAGGTTTAGAGTGGAATGATGATGCTGCATTAGGATATGAGATAGAGACATGGGTTAGCAGATCATTAGGTAGAGGAATGTTTGTATTCCCCCGAGTCTTGCAAAAGGCTATCACAGGAGATAGGCACTTTGTGAATACTCTGAGGGCTGTAGAGAGCCCAAAAGGCAAAGCAGTAAACTGAAAATGTGATGAGCCAGAACAGAAGCTCAGGAATTTTCTGTAGGAAGGGCATGTGGGGAAATGCAGGTAGGCATCCTTCAGATCCAAAATAACTAGAAGGGCCCGAGGAAGGATGAAGGGAAGCAGGATCTGGAGGGAAAGCATTTTGAAATTGGGAACCTTGAGAAAGCTGTTGAGCAGACAGAAATCCTGCATTGGTCTCCACTACTCTTCTTTTATTTATACCAGAAATAGCCTGGAGTAGAAACCTTGCCCACAAACTGAAGAGGAACAGGATGTATGGTACCTTGGGACTGCAGTTCCCAAAGGAATGGAGGAAGACAGTTTAACAGGTTGTGGGGTGGCGGTGGGATGCTTTTGAAGGGAGGAAGTTCTTTCCAGGACGTAGTGTAACCCTTGTTTTTATAATGTATAGTACCCGCTTGTACATGGAGATTTTTTCCCAGTTTGAAATGGACAGAGTAAGTCTTTTTGAGAGGGGTAGGGAAAGACCAAATTGGGGGGGGGGTTTGTACAGATATTCTCTTAACAGAGAAGGGAGGCCTCACATTTGTGGGGTCCCTTTCAGGTTCTTCTGTAAATCTTTTTCTTGGTGCCTTCTTGTGCTTCTGAGAAGACGTGATCCCTTCTGACAAAGAATGTGGGTTTGGCTGGGTAATTTCTCTGGTATCTGGGCACATATATATGAATGATTTATCTTCAATCCTTCATAGTTTTGTCTCTGCCCCTGCAAGGCTTTGGACAGAATAAAAGGTCTTTATCAATGAGGGATTCAAGCAGTTTGGCCTTGGAGTCCTTTGGCATGGACTGGTTTCGCAATCAGGCGTATCTGCAAATGGCTATACCAGAAGCAGCTGCTCTAGAAGAAGCCTCAACTGCATCATTGCAGCATTTTATATTATGCCTAGACACTTGAGTGGCCTGAGTTACAAAGGACAAAATTTATTGTTTTAATTCTGTGCCAGGCTTGTCCACCACAACTTTGTTTAAATTAAGGGGGGGTTAGGAGGGTGGCTTAATGGTTAAGATGTTTGCCTTACAAACACAAGGTGCAGGGTTTGAGTCTCACAAGGGATAATAGGCTTAAAATGGCTTGCAAGGGCAGTTAGTCTAGTACTAATCAATGAACCTATGAAACTAAAGATAGATAAAAGGTATTTGGTCATCTAGGTCTGATTATTAGTTGCCCTGAAGGCCAGTGTAGAAGAAATGTAAACCTTTTTTCTCCACCTATCTATAGCTCTGCTGTCCTTATCCAAAAGTAGGGCATTAGCCTAGAAGGTTTATCAGAGGATAGGAAAACAGCTGGAAGGTCAGCTACAGTATTATTAAAAAGGAGCTTAAGGTCCTCTGGAATTTTGTAGAGTCTCTCTGGCCTTTTGGGAGCAGCATTCTACAAGTCAGGAGCAGAGGTTGTGGATGCAAAAACCTCCAAAAAGGCCTTCAGGATTGGAGGGATAGGGGATGGGGCTGGTGTGCTGACTTCTAACAGGCCGTAGTATCTCTTTTGGACATCTGAGATGTGCGTAGACTCCCATTTAAACTGTTTCATCATATTTGAAATGGCATTCCAGAAGGATGCCTCTTCCATGGGGGAGTCAGGAGAAAGGGATTCCTCATCATCTAAAGATTCTGGCAAGGAGAGTGAATTTGAGAGGAGTGAGCTAATGAATAGTCATCAGAATTTGAGGCCTCCTCTTTCTCAAAGGAAGAAGATTCCACTGTAACTGTCTGCAGAGTGGGTGGAGGAACCCAAAAGGATGGAGGTTTAAGGGCCATAATGGCCTTGAAGAGGCCTTGAGAGAAGTCCATCTACTTATTTTCCCTAGAGGGAAGAAGTGAAGAAATATGCTTTTTTTGTCATTTTTTTCTTAGGGGTGACATCCATCTGGAACAACCACCCCTGATGTACCTCAATCAGTTTGCTGGGAATTTCTTCCCAAACTAAAAATTGTAGGTTGCCTTTCTGTCCCTCTGAGATAATGATTTGCAGTTCCCCTTTCTCAATTGCAGTAACAGTCTCTTCAGACATGCTGTCTTCAGACACCATACTGGCCTCCAGCGGGGACATGATAGAGGATGTCTAAGGTATAGTCTGATGTACTTTGAGTACTTGTAGCCTCTGCAAGTATGTTGGAATAGAACTGAGCAGACTGAGTGCCAGGCTTAGGCCTTTTGAGTTTTTTATTATAGTTTGGAGATGCGTCAGATGTGGATGGGTCATCTGCCATCTTGGAGGGGACCAAACGCTGCAGATGTTGGGTCTTCAAGAAGGTGTTCAGTGAAGACAAATGGGAACACAGTGTCTTGGGAACAAAAAAGGCTTCAAATGGTGTAAGCTTTGTAGTCGTGCTTTGTGCCTAAGCAGAAAAGGCACTGGGTATGGAGGTCTTTATATGGTATCTGCCTACTGCAGTCACAGTTACCCCTCCTAGCCGTCATATAACAAAATCACAGCAAAACAGACAAAATCACAGCAAATACAGATGAAAAGAAAGGTTCCCCAATGGGGCACTTACCTGAATCTGAGAAGCTTGCAGTAGAGCCAACTATGTGAAGATCAGACTGACGGGTACGAGACCTGCATTTGTGCTGGCAGTGAGATAGTCTGGGGATTTATGTTCATATGTCCACTTATATATTTCTACATGTTAGCCAAGGATCTACATTGGACATATGATCCTGGGAAGGTTTAAGCTTTGGTATCCAGGTCTGATGCCAGTGGTGAAAACTTAGGGATCAATTCTACCTGTCCTAATTTAAGCTATTCAGATTTGATAACTGCACATGTCAAAGCTAACTTGCATCAAAAGGACATATGGAAGGGGTCAACCAAAGGGAGGAATCAAAAGCAGTAAAAAGGGCATCCAGGTGGACACACTGCAAGGAAGAGTAGGAAAAATGTACCACTTTTCCAAACACAGAAACTGGACAGTACAAATGAAGGCATAAACTAAAATTCTGTTAATGAGGGTCTGTAGAGCAAGTGTTCAAAGTACTAGCCAGAACTGAGTATATTTCTAGAATAACCACTAAAGACTTTTACTTTTCTACTGGGATGTCATTAAACAGTGAAAGAAATACCCTATGAACTTCCAGTTAATGGTAAGCAAAGCTCAAATTTAATGCATGTTTAGATACTGCTTCACTTTCCTAACCCAGAGCAAAAGCAACAGTGATTTCAGCCAAGAACATCTTTGGTTCAGCACATACTGGCCAGACAGTTTGTTTCAAGAGCTTTTATCTTCAGTTTCCTGTTCAGAATTCATTTGTGCCTTGAATCTCAGCATTATGATTGTGTGTCACGGCTAAATTTTGAACTAGTCTAGTCTGCATTATAGAAAACATTGTGCCTAGTTGCTGTGACTTTGAGTAGAAGAATGTCAATACCCCTGGTATTGATGTACAGTGAGTTTTGTATGTACTTGCCAAGAGTATTCTGTTATAGGTGAGTCTGAACTTCCTTTGCAAGGTAGTCTTTGAGCGCTTTCTTTTATCAGTTTATAAATCATCTTCTTTTTTTATGTTGACCAAGGAAAGAGAGGAGCAGTTTCTCCATAACCTTAATGTCCACAGATGCATTCACTTTTACACTTTCAGGGCCAGGAATCTAAATCTCTGTATGTTTACTTTGTGGCTGTGAGTGTATACATACCTTTAGTAACAAAGTTGCTTTGGTGGTGAAACAAGTTCAGTTCCAATATCCTCACCATTGCTGGCCGAATGTCATGGCAAGAGTCTTGGTTGCCTGACAGATGGGTTTTATTCCCACCATTGGCAGCCAACACAGTGCCAGTTATGTGCACTGACTACAAATAGGCCTGATGGCAACCAGAGGGATGGTCTGTCGGGTCACATCACAGGCTCCCAACAGGGTAATGGAGAAGTCAAAGAAATTGAAATTGAGGTTATGGAGCAGCTGCAAAAAGAAGGATTCAGTGTAGAAAATCTAATGCAGAAAGCACTACAGCAGGATAGAGCAATGGATATCCAAATTACGGGGAAACCATTGGAACAGGAAGCAACTGGTCAGGTGCCATATCAAGATATTCTGGACCCTTCCACAGGAAACCAGTATAAACATTCACTTGAAGCTAGACAGCAGGAAAAGGAACAGGAAACTCTGATGCAGTCAATGTTGAGGAGTGATAGGCCAGTGAGTTCCCATATTAGAGAGCAACAAATGACACAGGATGAAATTGAAGAGAATGTGCCACAGGACGATGTTATAGAACTTTCTATAGAATGCCCACAGGAAACAGAAAACAAGGGATGTGCCCTCAGTTTGGAAGAAAATGAACTAAGAGGAGAGTTGCTTGATCTAATGGACATGGATAAATATATTAATATCCGTGAGAGAACTAGACCGCAGAAGGTCAATAAAACCCAAAAAGTAAGAAGTCTGATAAAACAAATGAATGCAGTAATTAGGACTGTCCATAGTCATCCATGCGATATAACAGAAGTAAACAGGATATATTACTGTGCTGCTAAATTAATAACTGATAAAGTTCTACCACAACATCACAGGGTAGTGAGGGAAAGGAAATAGAGAAATCAAATACCATCATGGAAGTATCGAATAGAGAAAACTATAAAGCAATTAAGGCAAGAAGTGTCACTGTTAGAAGACCATAGAAGAGGGAATAGATCAACAAAAATACTAAGAAAGGTAGATGTGATTAAAGCAATGCACAGTATTAGAACAGACCAGGATCTAGCACGCACTATGGCAAATAACAAACTAAAAATTTCAGCAGAGGCGGAAAAACTTAGAATATACACAGATAAATATAATGGAAAAGTACAAAATAAGCAATGTATTGATGACCCAAAAAGTTTTATAGAGAATTGGGAAATAAGGTAAAAGGAATTGAAAGACCGCAAAAAAAGAGGAAGTAGATACATTTTGGAGAAGTATCTATGAAGATCCTGTGGAACATAACAAAGATGCTAAATGGATAGAAAAAGTAAAAGAAAGAATAATGAATGGGATGAAGTAACAGCCAGAGAGATTGAAACAAAGTTGAGAAAAGCCTGTAACTGGAAATCCTCAGGCCCAGATGCAGTACCTAACTTTTGGTTAAATGTATTAAAATCTTCGCACGAGGATTTAGCCATGATTAACAACTATTTATATGTGCACCCCAAACAGACACCATACTGGCTAACAACAGACAAAACAATGCTCTTACTTAAGAGTGAACCTACAAGCTACCATAAAAATTATAGACCAATAACTTGCTTTCCGACGACATTTAAACTATACAGAGGAATTGACGCCGACAGATTTTATAGTTATTTAGAAGAAAACTCAATTATGGCAGTATAACAAAAGGGCAATAAAAGAAAGTCATATGGAACAAGGAACAAAGGATCATTTGTTGTTAAATAAAGTTGTAGTGGAGAACTGTAAAAAGGGGAAGAATCTACGTATGGCATGGATTGACTACAAAAAAAGCGTTTGATAATATCCCACATTCATGGATAAAAGAGTGCTTAATAATGTATAAGATACACTCTACACTGATTGATTACATTACACTAACATGAAACAATGGCAGACCACTTTGCAATTAAGCCATGATAAAGGACAGATTATTATCCCAGGGATATTCCAGGGTGACTCTCTGTCACCATTGCTATTCTGCCTTGCCATTAATCCATTAAGCTGTTTATTTAACAGCTTAGGCAATGGCTACAATTTTGCTCCTAGAAAACAGGAACATCTAATGACTTCTCATCTTCTCTTTGTCGATGATTTAAAACTGTATAGCTCATCAGATGAGGAACTGAAGCACAGCTGCAGGTTGTCAAAACTTTTTCAGATGATATTAGAATGTCATTTGGTCTTGATGAATGTGCAAAAGCAACCTTTAAAGCAGGAAAACTACAGCACCAGGGAAACATCAGTTTGGGACAAGAATGTGATATAAAAGAACTTGAGCAAGAGGGAGTGTGTTAATACTTGAGAATTGATGAAGGATCAGCAATAAAACATGAACAAATGCAAATAAAATGCAGTAAGGAATACTTTAGAAGACTTAAATTAATCCTGGGAACAGCACTGGCATCTAAGAACAAGATTCAAGCTATAAATCAATTTGCTGTTCCTGTCCTAATGTACAGTTTTGGAGTGATTGACTGGCCCCAAAAAGTGTTGGATAGATTAGGTATTAAAAGAAGAAGGATGCTTTGTGCTCACCAAATGATTTGTAAAACTCAACTGATCGAAGGAGGGATGGGCCTCCTTGAAATTGATTACATGTATAGATCTGCATTCATGGGACTCCACACATATCTACTGACCTCACAAGATCCAAATGTAGTGAAAGTTTTTAAACATTAGGAGAATAAATCTAAGATGAATTCTTTGCTTAATTTAGCAGAAGCATATTGATGTCAAGCAGGAATGGAAATCAAACCAGAAGTAGATAAAAACCAGACAGCAACTGAATGTACCAAAACACAAAAGAAAGAATATAAGGTAAATGACCAGATGAAAAGGCAAGAAATGTGGAAAAAAACATAAATATAGTTGCAAGTATAGAAGACTTCTGGAAGAGCCTCATGCTGATCAAGAACAAATGCAGGAATGGTTAAGGAGAGGCAAATTCAAACCAAGAAATGGAAGGTTAATATTGGCAGCCCAAGATAGTGGAATACATGCATGCTGGTTTACAAAGTCCAATGAACATGTGGGAGAAACAAACAAATGTAGGTTTTGTAAAACCGAATTGGAAACAGTCACACACCTTGTTGCTGGTTGCGACACACTAGTGGCAGAAGGACTGTATACTGAAAGGCATAATAATGTGGTGAGACTGTTGCACTGGGGATTGTGCAAACATTATGGTATTGAAGTGGCTGAAAAACACTGGAAACTTGAGCCACAAAGCATCATAGAAAATGATGAAGTTTATATCACATGGGATCATCCATTACCAACAGTTGAAAAGATAGATGCTAGAAAATTGGATATAGTGGTCCAAGAAAAGAAGACAAAAGTAGCATTGATCATTACAATTGCCACATCCAGTGACTATAGTGTCTTGAGTACAGAGAGAGACAAAGTCATAAAATACCAGGATCTGCAAGCAGAACTGAGAGCAATGTGGAAGAAAGATACCCAGACAGTTCCACTAGTAATAGAAGCAACGGGTCTGATAAAAAAGAATTTACAATCATATTTAGATATGTTACCAATCCATGTAACCCCTTATGAATTGCAGGAGTCATTACTGGGGACACTCCGGGTGCTGCAAAGAGCACTTTTGGCTGACATCAAAGATTGAAGCAATACTAATTTCATGAACTTTAAACATACTTTGACTTAGGAATGGGGTCCATTCCCATCATGGTATTAGAAACCCAAAAGATTTGGAGAAATTAGAAAAGGTAAAGTAGTAAAGAGGCACATAATATCTGATTCAGTAACTAGTTCACCAAATGTAATGTAGCCTGAAAAGTATACAGGGAATATGCACTGTTGTTCTTGGTACGACCTTCCAGCATCCAGATCCAGACTACGACTCTACACTGACTATTTGCTGAGTTGAGTTTGTAGCCTAGCAGCTCAGATTCTTTTCTCGCCACTTTCACTTTAAATATGTGTCTTCCAGTACCCCTTTCCTGTGGTAACTGCCTTTCAGACAAATTATTACTTGCACACAAAACCCAGGAGAGGCAAGTAGAATTCTCCAGTTCCTTATGGCTTTTATCATTACAAGGTAGATCTGCTTCTGCCCTAGATTTGGCTAGGGGCCCAATAGTTTCTATGCCACCCTTGATTAGTAAAGCATGTATAAAAATAAATCTTTGGTAATATGCAAAGTGTCGGTCTGGCTTTGAGGCAGATACAGCAGCCTGATGTCCTACAATGTGAAGTAATACCTTCTCTGCTGATAATAAATAATGCATAGATTGATACCAGCCACAAGATCTTGAAAGTGAGTAAACAAAAGCTTTGCTTAGATAGTTTCACAATACTAAAATATGTTAAATATGCAGAAGTATAGCTATATTTGCATATAAGAACAGAAAATATTTACACAGATAAAATACTTAAGCTTTAACGGATGCTAGCTAAATAGTCTGGTTGACTCTAACTAAAAGAATATTGATCTGTTGAGTTTCTGTCATTACTCATGCATGTAAACCTTAACTGTAACTCTAGCCTTAACTATAACACTAAACAAGATGCAGACATTTTATATTAAACATAACTGCAACCATAATCCTAACACTAACCCTGTCTAGGTGTTGGCTTAGAGGATTAAGGAGCTGCATCCTGGAATGAGTCTGAGAAAGGTCCATGGAGATGAGTGCTCTACCCAGGAAAATAAAATAAATCCCTATCACATGCACTCACACACATGCACACACTGTAGCGGTTTCATTTTTTGTGCATGTACCATTATGATACCCTTACACAGCAGTTCTTTCTTCTACCAAGAGGAATGGTGGGCTTTTAAATCATGTCCCTGTTTTCTGCACCCTGCTTCCTTCTTTAGAAGGTTCACAGAGATATCTTCTCCATGTATTATGTCACAAGAGCATAATTTATCCCACTTGCTTGATTTTAATTTTTATCTATTCCCAGCATTGGACAAAGCATGTTAGAGAAGATGTGAGATCTATACCCATTTCCCAGAGGTGGGCCAAACTCAGAGAGAGAGGGCGGTATTAGCTTTCACATAATATTACATTCAACACAATTTAACTGGTTTTGGCTTTTTATTGGACCTCTGCAACTCATCATTTTTACTATGTAATCTTGAGGCTCTCAGGAACTGCCCTTTCATAACATTTTTGCTAACATGTCTTGGATGCATGCTGTTTTTATGTAATATGGAATTGGGTTTCTATACAGGCTAGTAGCCATCTGCCCCATTTCTGATTTTTTTCACTAGAACATCAAGGAATTCTATCTGTTCATTTGAGTACTTACAGGTAAATTTTAAAAATGGTGTTGTTGTGTGTAGGTAGTCTGAGAATTTACCCATCTTTTCTACTGAGTTTTCCCATAGAAAAAACATGTCATCCACAAAATGTGCATACCACAGAACATATTTGCTAAATTCATTTCCCTGTAGTAGAAATGTTTCTTCCCATTGTACTAAAGTTAGGTTGGCATAGCTGTTTGCACAATCTGTGCCCATAGCTGCGCCAACCTTTTGTAGGTAAAAATAATTTTAAAGACAAAAACATTATTGTCCAAAATTATTTCAAGCAGACTGCATAACAGATTCACTTTATCATTAGAGAAAACACATTTAGAACATAGCAAGCTCCTAATGTTCTGTATTTCCCACCGATTTGGAATCACTGTAAAAAGTGATGTAATATCTAAGGTTACAAGCAGATACTCTTTTATTTATCAAAATTGTCTTTCTATACAATGTTTGGAGAAATGATTTTGTGTCTTTCAGTACTGTTTCACACTTTTCAATCACTGGATGAAGATTACTCTCTACATATATTGACATGGCTTCTGCTGCCCAACCTCTACTAGACACTATGGGTCTCATAGGTGGACATATGATATCTTTATGTACCTTGGGAAGGCCATATATAACTGGAATGGTGGGAGTTTCTACATTAAAATACTTAAATAAATCCTCTGTTATCAAATTTGTAGCCAGCAAGTCAAACAACAAAAACAGCAATCCTGTCAGTAACGCATTTAACTATATTTACTGAGATACAGGCATTGGTTTCATGGTCATTCAGTAGTTTCATTGTTTGCTGGATGTAAAATTCCCTATCCATAATCACAATTCCCCCTTCTTTATCTGCAGGTCTAATTTCCATTGAATGCATTTCCCTCAGGTCATTTAAAGCATCAGATGATTCTTTACTCAAGTTACAAAAAGACAGCTCTTCTATCTGAATGAAATGCTTCCCTTATTTGCTTCTCACATACTGACACATAGGCTTCTACTATAGGATGTAATTTAGGTACAAAGCTACTAGTTTTTTTAAAAATATTCACATTGTCAGACATCTGTCCTTTAAACATAGTTTTTAAAGTTAAGTTGCGACCAAATAACTTAAGGTCTTTAAGAATGTCAACTAACACAGTTCTCTGGACTGGAATAAATGACAGCCCTTTATTCAAAAGTGACATATGTGCATCAGTTAGTGTTAAAGATGAAAGATTTATTACCAGGCTTTTGTGTTCTTGCTGCGGGTTACCATTGTGCTCCGTGTTGCTTCTGTGTTTGGTGTCTTCCTGACTCGGCCCTTCCTTCCTCTGCTCTTTGATCTGCTTTTTATCAGTAAAGCATTCATTAGTGTGAAGGCTATCATTTGAGTTCCTGATATTCCCTTCTGTTGCATGGGAAAGAGGAATTCTCATTAGATAGGTTTCTGTTATCATTCTTCTTGCTGCTTCATGTATTTATATCCTTTGGTTTTACTGTTGACTGCTGCTCAGTAGGAGTCACTGGTAAACTCAATGTTAGTAACTGCAGCCACTCCCTCTTCAGTTATTTGGCTTCTCTTTGCTGGTTGTATGTCATCTATCACAAAAGGGGCTGGGTGTAGTAGCTACAGCCACTCCCACTTAAGTTATTTGGCTTCTCTTTGCTGGTTGTATGTCGTCTAGCACAAAAGAGGCTGGGTATACAGGCTGGTCTGTTGCTGTAGTAAAAGGTTTGGGCCATGAGAAAACAGCACCGGACTGAAACTCATTCACGTCCCTTAGAAGGTTTTTCAGCTTCGTATTCTGTAATCTTTTCTCATAGCTGGATATGCTTTCAAATAGAGTAGCTTGTCACCAATAATGCTATTTGTAAAGTTAGTGCATAGATCGATCTGCAGAGCCTTCAATTCATTGCAGTTGGAGAGGTCCATGGAAGTGTTAAGAGGAGAACCACTTGATAGAGGATATAACCAGACAGAAATAGACACCACCATAGAAGGAGTATATCAAGAATGTCAAGGGAAGGGTAGACCTTACTTCTCAGAACAAACTACAAGAGATAACCCTGAAACTGACTCCAGGGATGAGAAACTCAGGTTCCCCATTACATATGCAAGTGATGTCAGTCAATTTTGTGATATATTTAGGAAGAACTGGAACATATTGTTAGCCACTAAAGAACTTGGAGGCGTCATAGACTCTGGACCTCACTTCTCATTTACAAACAAAAAAAATACTTAAAAGGCAGTTATGTTATAAAACTCAAACACACAAGTCCCTGAACACATCAGATAGGATAGGGACATATATGTGCAGGAACTGCAGAGCTTGTAAGTACATTTTCTCATGTAGCACTTTTGTACATCCACAGCAAAAGTTTAGAATTTAATTTAATTTCTATTCAGACTGCAGGACTAGAAATATAGTCTATCTTAGTTTTTTCCAATATTGTAAAGTTTTTTATGTGGGCAAGACTAATAGAATGCTCAAATAATGCATTTTAGAACATATGAAGGACATAGTAAACAAAACACCCACGGTGGTGGTGCTGCAGTAGCATTGTCGCCTGACAGTAAGACGCTGTCCAGTTCGATTCTCAGCTAGCGCATCTTCTGCGAGGAGACATGCGTGAATGGGCGTACCTTCGTTGAAGGTTGTGCATCAGGGCTGGTAACTCGGCACGTAAAAATCAACTACCAATAATTAGTGGACCTGAGTTCCGCTGTGGCGACCCCTAACCGGGAAAAGCCGAAAGATACAAACAAACAAACATGAGGGACATAGTAAAGGAAAAAGGAGAGTAGTGGCCTAGCTAAACATGCAGAAGCTGAAGGGATGCACCATGTTTTTAAATTTTTAGTTTTAGAAGTCCTGGAAGAGAATATCAGAGGGGGTGACATTAGAAACAGAAAAGAAGAGGCTGAGCAAAAATGGATTCTGCAACTAAATGTAGACAAACCCCCAGGCATTAATGAAACTGTTTCTTTGAAAACCATTTTTAAAGGCAAGAGCCTTAAAGCACTAATTCCCTTCTACATGGTTCTATATCCATTCACATTTGAACTTGCATACTGTTTTTAATAGTTTTATGTCTATGTTTTTTTCTACTATTTTTAAATTAATTGAATCGGATATAAATATTTAATTGTTTATCTTAACTGATTGGTCACTTTGAAAGTATATATATATATATATATATATATATATATATATATATATATATATATATATATATATATATATATATTTTAGTATAGTAATAGATAGTTCCCAGGGTCTGTAGTCGCTCCTCCTTTGTGGAGAGGGATGACTGTAGCAGTGTGCCATTCGGTAGTAACAAAGCCTGAGGTGAGGCTGTGATTGAACAGGCAGACAGGTGAAGTGCCAGTTTACTCTGTAATTCATGTAGAACACAGCCAGGGATATTGTCAGATCCCACAGAAGCTGTATTCTTGGCCTTGGACAGTGCTGTTTTAACCTGTGCAGCAGTAATACTGGGTGCCTGTCTACTGTTATTGTGACTGGTCCTTGGGGGGGGGGGGGGTAAAGTTGGCACTGAATCTGTCGGCCAGTATATTGGCTATATCTGTTGGCTCAGTATAGGAAGTACCATTGTGCAGTAGCTCAGAGCAAATCTGGGCATTGCCATGAAGATTCTTTACATAACTATAGAAGGCCTTGTGGTTGTCTTTGCTATCTGCTGCAATTCTGTTTTCATAGCTAGCTTTAGAGGATTTGATGAGGGATCTCAACTTTTTGTTGAGGCTGATAAGGGAGTTTTTCCAGTCTTGGGACTTCACCTTATTCCGCATCGGTTTCCTCCTTCTGTTGTAGAGTTTTTTTATGACAGGGGACCACCAGATTGGCTTCCTTTTTTTGGAGGAGAGCATCTTGGTTCTATTGGGTATGGCAAGATCTGTGCATTTCTGTACATGTTTGTACAGTGCATTGATGTTGATTCGCTGTCATGCAACTGTTCTCCATTTGCATGGATGCCGTGAAGTTAGCCACCTCTGTTTTTAGGAGCCCAAAGTTAGCTCTGGAGAAGTTTTTCATGGTGGTTACCTTTGTGGGAGGGATGTGTATTTCCAAGGTGATTAGTTTGTAGTCAGATCTAACCAGGGAGGAGTTGAGTATTGGTGTAGAGCAATGGTCACCCATGTTAGTAATGACCAGGTCAAGGATGTTGCTACCTTTAGTAGGGGTAAGAACAATCTGGTCCAGGGCATTGGAAATGAATTCCAGGAAACAGTGGGCAAGTGTTTTGGTACATAAGTAGTTTTCTCAGTTAATGGAGGGGTAGTTGAAGTCGCCCAGTATGACTATGAGAGCATTAGGTTGGATCCTAATATTCTCCAGGGTGCTTAGGAATGTGGAGTGTGAGTCTTGGTACATGGTTGGAGACCTATAGCAGACTACTACCTGAATCACTGTCTTACCCAATGTTAGCTGCACAAGAAGTATCTCAGATGCGTTATGTTGGGCTACCAGTCTGCAGATGTGCGCATTCTTTATGAATATGGAAACACCACCACCATTGGAGCTTTAGGCAAAAATCGCCTAAAGGTTCACATGATCTATCCCAGCATAACTGACACCAGAGGGGCAGTTGGGACAAGGGCCATCATCCATGGTGTTGTATATTAGTGGAGGCTTTCTTTCTACCTATATTGCTGTTGTAGATATGCCGGAAGATACATAGTGTACTGCCTCCCAAACATATGTTTAATTGGTGTAGGTTAGTATATCCACACACACACACACACACACACACACACACACACACACACACACACACACACACTTTCCTCCTACAGTCAGTCAGTGTTTCTCCTGCTCATGTTCCTTGCCAGCTGCTTCAACTTTGTGTGCACTTACTGAGTACAGATCACCAGTGTTGTATTTAAAGCATGTCCATCTCGCCTCATTGGCTCCCTCCACATTATTCATAGGTTCATAGGTATGACTAGGCTAACGGCTCTGGAGCCTCTATAAGCCTAGCTCAAGAAGATTCCCTGCCATCATGCCGCCCAAAGTTAGTACCCAGTACCTCTGTCAAGCAAGGCCACTGAAGTGATTCCCGGGGTGAACTTCTTTACCACCCACTCGTCAAGATTTCTCTTAAAGAGGGCCATTGAAGTGCTCTGCTTGACGTGAATGGGAAGTTTGTTCCAGAGTATGGGAAGTCTCTGGGTTAGGAACCTGTCCCTCCAGCATGTTCTGTTTATTGTGGTAATAAGATTAAGGTCCCTGAAGAGTGGGGCATGGGGGGATTGGGATTTCTTTAGGTGTTGCATTTCTAGCACCTCTTATTTAACACAGATCACCAGTGTTGTAGTTAAAGCATGTCAATCTCGCCTCGTTAGGTCCCTTCACATTGAGTGTACTTATTGAGTACAGGTTACTGGTGTTGTAGTTGTCTCCCCTGCCCCCCCTAGCTCCTTCAGCACTGTACCCACTTATCAAACACAAGTGATTGGTGTCATAGACAGGGCCTGTCAGAGCTCACCGACCACACCAGATGTTCTTTGTGTTTCACTGTTGCAGTCATTACATTTGGGTTATCCTGCTGGCAGATTGCCCTTAGTCGGCCTGAATTCCAAAGTCTTGGGTCCTACGTCGGTTGCTGTCGCCTCTTCCCTGACGTCAGGTCATCAGGGCTATTAAAGATGCAGCCGACGCCATTTTATTCAGTCTTTCTTACTGCGCGGTGCCCAAAGCAGAAGCAGTTCACAAATGCCGGTCGGCCGACTCCTGAGATTTTCGTGTTCGAGTTTCAGATCTGAAGCCTTCATTAAAAGCTAAGTACCCCATTGGGGAAATTTTTTTCTTGCTCCAGACCAATGTCAGAAAACGTTAATAATTGTATTTCTTGTGGGAAGCAAATACCTCATAAGGACTTTCATTCTTACTGTATTCTTTGCCTAGGCCCTGACCACGATGTTACTAGTTGTCTGTTTTATGTTAGATTTAACCAACGCACTATTAAGCGTCGGTACGACTTTGCATTAAGCTATTTTGGGCGAAGATTTAATTATACAATGCCGTTGGACAGCCATCTGACTACCGAAGTTCACAAAAAACGCAAAGAAAAAGAAAAAGACAGGCAACCGAGGTCCAAAACCGAAGACAAAGCTTCTCCTAAGCAAGTCGCCGGTTCTCAGTGAAGCGCTTTCGCAGCCCCTGATGCCTGCTACTTTAGAGTCGCAGGCCGCTACCGACTCCCACGTGGAGTCGGCCAGGCCGCTGGAAACTCAAGGTATTGGAGCCTCGGAGATTATTCCCTCAGATGGGTCCGGAGCCGCTGAGCAGGCATCGGCTTTTGAGGGTGTATTCAGACCTAAACAATTATATATTAAACCGACTTCAAAGACAAAGACTAAAACACCTTTAAAGGCAAAGAAACAAGTTCACCAGCCACAAGGACAGGCTTCCATGCCCAAAAAACAGATGCTCAAAATGGCCGAAGACTTAATCACCTTGATCAGGGGTTCCCATCCCCCTCCTGATAAGATGCCTAGGCAAGAGACAGACTATGAATCTTCAGATCAGGTTTCCATTTCTTCTGATTCCTCTTCTGATCAGGAATATTCTCTCCCCCATGAGGATTCTGATGCTGAAGAATCAATTCCTTCAGCTTCTCCTCCTGAGGACTACTCCTTTGGGGAAACCTTGCATACCATGAGGGAGCACTTCCACTGGAAGAGCCAAGATTTTTCAGAATCTAAGAAAAGACTCAGAGATTTCCTTTTACTTCCTCAACACAGGCCTCTAGCTATTCCACCTGTGTTGGACATTGTAGATGATGTGTTCTCTGAGTCTAGTCTGACCCCTGACTCTTTACCTCCAGCTCCTGTTAAGCCGGGCAGATACTACAGGGTCCCTGACTCTCATAAATTCAATTTTCAAAAACCCTACTGCAGACCCAGAAACTATTTCTCAGGGTCCAAAAGGGGTCAAGGCTTCTACTGCAAAAAAACGTACCCCCTCTGACAGGGATTCTAGGGCACTGGATAGATGGGGAAAAAGATTTACACATCTGCTACTTTGGCTATAAGGGCCTTAAATTGCCAGTTTCATATGCTCAAATATCAGCAATATATCATGACACTGCTTAAACAGAAAATGATGGCAAATTCTGAATGTGCAGAAAACAAAGAAATGCAGGATTTATTGCATGCAGCTGAACAAGTTGGAAAGCATACTTTGCAATGTGGGTTTGATTCTCTGGAGGCCTCCGGCAATGCTGCTGTCACAGGTTCTGTCATTAGGAGGCATGCTTGGTTAAAGGAACAAAATCTGCCTGACCATGTTAAAGCAAAATTATTAGATGCTCCTTTACAACATGATACCTTGTTTGGTGTTAAGGCAGAAGAAGTGTTAAAGAAAATGGAGGACAAAGCTAAATCTATGCAAACGGTCAAGGATTTCGTACAGGTACAGCCACCTAGATTTAGCAGAAACTGGCCTACAAAGAACTGGTCCTTTCCAGTCTCAGCAGACCTCAAAGGGGCAGATCCAGACGCCCTAGAGGCAGATCACAGCCGCAAGTATCCTACAGGTCTAGGCAGTGGAGTGCTTCTACCTCCAAAGGTGGAGAAGACAAAGCACAATCATACAGTAAACAGTCCCAATGACTTCCCTCTGCCTGCACCAAGCACTGATCTTCTGGCAGCACCCTTAGGGGGAAAACTAGCACTTTTTTCACAAAAATTGGCACATTATTACCCAGGACAAATGGGTTCTAGACATAGTGTCACAAGGCTACAAGTTTCATTTCCATACCCTGCCAAGGGCAAACGGTTGGCCAGACCTGCCAAAAATTCAATGGGCAGAGGCTCAAAAACAAGTCGCAGCTCTCATGGACATGAGGGCTATTCAACAAGTGCCACAGCAAGAGCAGGGACAAGGATTTTACTCAAAACTGTTCTTGGTACCCAGAAAGGACAAAGCATGGAGACCAATACTGGACCTATCTATTCTAAACACTTTCCTGGATATACCAAAAGTCAATATGTTGACCTTACAGCAGCTTCTGCCCATGTTGGGCAGCAAGGCTTGGCTCGTGACTTTAGACCTAAAAGAGGCATACCTGCATGTCCCAATCAGACAGTCATGCAGAAGATACCTCAGATTCAAGGCTGGCTCAAAGCATTACCAATTCTCTGCTCTGCCCTTTGGCTTATCTACTGCGCCCAGGGTCTTCACAAAGTGCCTGGCACCAGTAATTGCTTACTGCAGACAAAGAGGAATACAAATATATCCTTACTTGGATGACTGCCTCATACAAGCAGAGAACAAGGACATTCTACTACAGCATCTGTCGTTTGTGATAAGACTTTTAACATGCCTAGGGTACACAGTCAACAAAAAGAAATCAAAACTAGTACCGTCTCAAGAGATAATATTCCTGGGTGCAAGCTTAAATACAACTGCCCAGATGGCGTATCTCACTCCAGACAAACAAAGGCAACTGACTACCTATTTCAAGGAAATGGCAACAAAGGCCCAGTTATCTGCAAGAAAAATTCTGCAGGCTTTGGGCTTCATGGCATCCTGCATCTTACTAATTCCATATGCAAGACTGCATATGAGGAAAATTCAGTGGTACCTAAAAAGTGCCTGGACACAACATTGCCACAGTCTGGAAACAATGATTACTCCAATTCCCTGCCTGCAACAGGAGTTTCGATGGTGGACAAAGGCTTGTCACCAAAACAAGGGACAGCCATTCTCACTACCCCCAGCCAGGCAGAGCCTAACAATGGATGCTTCAGATTATGCCTGGGGGCACACTTGGCAGGAAGAGGCATTCAGGGCACCTGGTCCACAAACCAAAAGCATCTACATATCAATCAAAAAGAGATGCTAGCTGTTCAAAATGCCCTGACAGCCTTCAAGGACCTACTTCATCTGGGACAACTACTGATAAAGACAGACAACACCATGGTCATGTGGTACATAAACAAGCAGGGGGGCACTCATTCTTATCCCCTGTGCAGACAAGTCATGGCTTTATGGGACACAGCATTGACCTACCAAGTTCATCTGCAGGCACAATTCCTGCCAGGAAAGGAAAACACTCTGGCAGATGAACTAAGCAGAAACCTCATGGATCCCCACGAGTGGCACCTGGATCCACAAGTCTTCAGCATGATAACAAAGAAATGGGGACGCCCGGACATAGACCTATGTGCCTCCCCTCAAAACAATCAACTAAAAAGATTCTGCACAAGGACTTATCACAGACAAGCTTGGAAAGTGGACGCCTTATCTTTCAACTGGACAAACCTATCAGTATATGCCTTTCCTCCACTGCCTCTCCTCCCCAAGGTACTCCTAAAGGTCAGGCAAGAGAAACCAAAAATGATTCTGATTGCCCCAGACTGGCCACGCCAGTACTGGTATCCGATCTTAAGGAACTTGTCCCAGTGCCCAGCCTGGACCTTACCTCAAATACCTCATCTACTGTCCCAGCAAAACAATCAGATTCTGCACAGCCAACTCAAGACCCTAAGCCCGGCAGCATGACGGATAATGTAGTCATACAAACTACACCTCTCAGTAAAGCTGTGATGGATGTCATTTTAGGAGCCAGAAGGCCTAGTACCAGAAAATCCTATGCTGGGAAATGGAAGAGATTTTGCACTTGGAACCAAGCTCAAGGAACTGATACAGCTGTCCCAAATATTCCTCAGATTCTGCAATACTTAACTGAGATGCTGGACAAAGGCCTATCTTTTTCATCAATTAAAATCCATGCCTCTGCCATTTCATTACAATACAGAGCCACCACTCTTTTATCATCCTTTATTAAGGCAGTACCTCAGAGGAGCCAAAAACTTAAGGCCTCCAAGGAGAACGCCAATACCTGCATGGGACCTCAATTATGTCTTGGAAAAACTCACCTTATCTCTTTTTGAGCCAGCTGCTACTGCAGATATAAAGTTCTTATCTTGGAAAACAGCTGTGCTCCTAGCAATAACTTCTGCAAGATGAGTTTCAGAGCTACAGGCTCTCATGGCTGTGGAACCTTTTATCATTTTTTATCCAGACAGGGTCTCTCTGAGAACAAACCCTACCTTAATGCCTAAGGTGGTATCCAGTGTAGCCCTTAACCAAACAATTAATTTGCCAACTTTTTATCCAAATCCACAGAACAAGGGGGAGAAAATTCTGCATTCTTTGGACGTACACAGACAACTTAGATTCTACTTGGACAAAACTAAAGTTTTCAGAAAGACAGAATAATTACAAGTGGCATATGCCACAGCTTCAAAAGGAAAGGCTATCTCCAAGCAGACTATTTCAAAGTGGATAAGTCACTGCATTCATTTCTGCTACTCACAGCATGGCAAACCAGTGCCTAAGGGCATTAGGCCACATTCAACCAGAGCTGCAGCCACTTCTGCAGCCTTTCTCAGAGGAGTACCAACCAAAGACATTTTAGAGGCTGCTACTTGGAGTTCAGTGCATACCTTTACAAAACATTACAATCTGCCTCTTTACTCTAAATCCAGGGCAGGCTTTGCCACTGCAGTTCTGCAGGGCCTCATAGCTGCTCCTAATGCTGTTTAGCTCCAGCCACCCAACCATAGCTTTGGGACTCAACCCAAATGTAATGACTGCAACAGTGAAACACGAAGAACATAGTACAGTTGTGCACACTTACCATAAATGTAGATGTTCGAGTGTATTCACTGTTGCAGTCCAAGTTACCCACCCGCCATCCCCCTTATTTTTGCTGGAACTTATCTTCTACTTCTCTAATCTATACAACCCAGGTGGTGTATTTGCTTATAGATGAAGGTAAAGCTTATTTTGGTGCATGTATGTTTTATTTACATAATTTTAGCCTACCCTTTTGGGGGCACCTGACATCTGGGGCAAGAAAAACTGAATAAAATGGCGTCGGCTGCATCTTTAATACCCCTGACGACCTGACGTCAGGGAAGAGGCGACAGCAACCGACGCAGGACCCAAGACTTTGGAATTCAGGTCGACTGAGGGCAACCTGCCAGCAGGATAACCCAAGTGTAATGACTGCAACAGTGAATACACTCGAACATCTACATTTATGGTAAGTGTACACAACTGCACTTTCCTTCATCAGTGTGTGCACTTAACAAAGTGTTATACCACCAGCTTTCTCAGCACTGACACTATGTTCACTTATCGAACAGAGATCACTGACTTCACTGCCTGAAGTAAAACCCCTTGATAGCAAAGCCAGCTTTAAAAGTCATTTATTTAGTTATGTTTTTATTCATGTAGGAGACAGTTTCATGAGGTATAGAATATCTCTTCATGTTAGTACATTATCATGCAGAACTTTCTGAGTATGTCCTGCTTTCTCAGCCAGTTGTGCACATGGTTCTCTTATTAGGGAACTCTATAACAAGGTCAGGCAAAATAAAAAATATCACCCTGGTAGAAGGATACCATAAAAGATATGTTAAGTTTTGTTTTATCCAAGATGGGTATTTTTTTTGAAAAGTGAAGTAGTGTGTACTAGTTTAACAGTACAGCATGTCATCAAAGATTATTACACAGAAACACAGAAATATAAAATCTCTGGAGTAATAAAACAAATAGCATCATAAAAAAGTAATATGCGAGTCCGTTTTATGCAGAGTAAGCAATATTCATTAACATGAAGTGTAAAGAGGAATGTTGTTAAAACAGAATGCCTCTGATTAGAACTAGTACCACCCCAAACTAATGCTGTTCTTATTTGCTATTCCACAGGCTGGCAACGTGGTGACAGGGGAGATGGTGGAAGAACTGATTTTGTCTGGAGCAGATATCATCAAAGTAGGAATTGGACCAGGTAGGTGTTACCCCCCCCCCCAATTGATTCTGCTTTATTAGATACCTAGTTTCCTCATGATGGTAATTCTGAAGGCAGACCTAGAGTGATTGCTACTAAATGTGCAGTGTAATATTCAGAATGGTCAAACTCACAGCCTGTTATAGAACATCAAAGAGTTTGCTACCAATTAATATTGGATCTTAAACTTATGTCCCTAGACAGCAGCCTAGACCTCTCTTAAAGGCAAATAAGTTGTTCATTCTTCTAGTTTGGAGAGGTAAAGCATTCTACCCCAATCCTGGTCTACTGTGGAAAGTTCTAATTTGTTGGTTAGCTTTAATGCCCACCTAGGGGTGTTCTGAGGCCTGACACCACAGTTGGAGAGCCTCTACACACCTGGAAGGACATTATTGTGCTTAGAGAATGGGCTGTCTGTGAAATTGTTGTGTTTTACTTATTTATTTTTTATTACTATATTATTTTTTAATATATTTTTGATCTAAAATAGTTCCTGTGCCTGAAGTTTGAGTTGCTGTAGCATATGTAAATGGTGGTGGAGGAAGCATTTTATACCCAATTTATATCATTTAACAAAAAAAAAGCGCAAGATATTTATTTTATTTTTTGGTCCCTTATTCCTAAATGTGTGGTTTGTTGCCAGTTGTTGGGGATTAAAGTCACTAAATAATGACATCCATTTGACTTTCAGACTTTATTTCATTCAGAAAATTCATATCAACACAAATCCTGTTATTTAAGCTACTTTGTTGTTTTTGAGACTTTGTTCCCCCTTTATTTCAGGCTTTATCCAGATTCCTTGAGCTAAGAGGTTGAGAGGTACGCAAACCTCTTTACTGCTGCTGCCACTGGGCTATCAATTTCACTCTGTCTCTCATACACACAAACACTTGCACTTCAGAAAATGCATGCTAACAGAAATCCTATTATTCAATCAACTTTGTGATTTTTATAACAGCAGTATTTAAAATGTGTTCCTAGTCTGAGCCTTTGTTTCCCCCTTTATTTTAGGCTTTATCCAGATATCTTGAGCTAAGAGATCTGAGGTTCACAAGCCTCTTAACAGCTGCTGCTGTCAGTGCTTGATCGCGCTCACTCTTCACTTTTGCTCTCTCTCATTCATACACACCTCGCTTTCATGCATGTGAGCACTCTTACATGCACACACACGCACTTTTTTCTATTTTATATAGTTTTTGCACTCACTAAACAGGAAAAGAGCTACTTAGTGAGTGTAAAAATAACAGTTCGATTAATCTTGCTCTTACTTGCATGCACACATACACACTTTTTTTATTTTCTATATATATATATATATATATATATATATATATATATATATATATATATATATATATTGCACTCTCTAAACAGCAAAAGTGCTGCTTAGCGAGTGTAAAATAATGGTGGCTGTTGGGTTTCTTTCATTCTGAGTTCCACAGCAGCTTGCTATGCTGCCATGGAGCATCAGACTAACTTTTCAGTGGGCATTGTCTGTAGATTAACACCCTGCTGGAGAACGTTCATTCCCCAGTCAGGATGCCGATCTGCAGGTTGTCATTCTCTAATAACACAATATTCAATGCTTAAGGAGAGCAAGAGTTTTTTTTTTTGATATGCAAGGGTTTTGAATATAACAGAGTTATTGTAAGTTGTATGTAGGACTTCCAGTAGTTCTCACTTTGCATTCTTTTGCATGATCATCTTTTACATATAACTTCTTGCTTGTGTTTTGTTTGTTCTTCTTGTCTGAGGTTTTGAATCTGACATCTTTTTTCTTTACTGTACCTATTATACCAGTGCAGGTATGCTTTCTTTGGCTGCCTTGCAGTTTGCCAAAAGTTAGAAATATGTCTGTTCTAGAAAAAAAAAGTTTTGTTTGAGATGAGCTGCACATCCGAACAGACAAATTTACTGGATTTGACTACTTTCTGATCTCCCAATACTAGGGAAGCACATTTTAAACTGTTTTTTTTTTCATATTTTAAACTATTTTAAGCTAATTATGAGACTTATCTTACCTGGTAGTGGTATTTTATACCATTCAAATTGATTTTGCTGTTTAATTTTGTGAGAAAATAAGTTTGAGCATTTTGAGTGATTATTTGCTAGTAGTTTGTTAGTACTCCAAGTTTCCATTGGTTGTCTGTTCAGTTTTCCTTGTTTTAATTTCAGCTGCACTGCTTTGCATTTATTTGAACTGTACTGCACAATGCTGCATAGCTGAGCAGACAAAGTTACTAGGTTTGCCTACTTCTCACTCCTTTACCACAGAAAAGTGCCTTTTTAACATTTTTAAACTAAAACTGAAACTTGGGTTGCCTGCATAGCTCTCAACTTCTTTGCTCAAGAATTCTGGGCAAAGCCAAATATACAAAAGGGACAATTTATAAATACCTAGTTTGCATAGAAAGCTAACAAAACAACAGGTTTTACATCAACATGCATATTCTGAAGAATAGGAAGTATGAAACTGCTATGCTTGGCATTATTTACCGACTGTAATCCTCGGTGATTTGCCAGAAAATCAATAATTTTATGAGGAAAAGGGCATGAATATGAGGCAAAATCAGGGACATTTGAGAGCTGTGGTTGCCTTCTAGTGGTATTTTTAAGTTTTGAACTGATCTTGCAGAAGTTTACAAAGAGGGGGATCTTACAGTGTTATGAGCATTAATGTGCTGGTAGCTTGTTGGCAGTCCAGATTTCTGTTGGCTTTTGCTGTTTTTTGCATGATCTGATTACTGCAGTGTCATAGAGCTTTGTGCTTGTTTGAGCTGCACAATACTGCATACCTGACTAGGCACATTTACTGGATTTGGTGACTTCATTTTTAAGCTAATATTTAGACTTGTGTTGCCTGCTATTGGTATTTTTATGTTTAAAGGATGATAATTTGCTCTTGTGAAAGAAGGGGGATTTGTAGTGTTCCAAGTATTTATTTAGTGGTAATTTGTTAAGACTCAGTTTCTATTGCCAGTTTGCTGTTTTTTCTTTTTTTTATTAGATTTAACTACATTCTGATCCATCCAACAACAGGGACGTGCCTTTTTAAGCTAATATTGAGAAACATGTTGCCTACTAGTGTGTTTTTCCTGCAACTGATCTTACAGTTTGTTCTTGTGAAAGAAGGGCAGTTGCAGTGTTCTGAGCATTAATTTTTGCACCCTGCTCCACATTGCTAATGTGTACTAACCATAACACCTTCCAAAAAAAAAACTTTCTGTAATGCTACCACTGAACAAGGCACTCAGACACACAACACTAAATCTATCCACTTTCCAAGCCCTTATGACCCACAAACACGTACTTATACACACCCACCATAATCCTCAACCTTTCCCACATACAGTACATTACTACTAACTCTAGCCCTTGAGGAAAAAACATGATGTTCATCGTGTTTCACTGCTGCAGTCATTACACTTGGGTTATCCTGCTTTCAGGCAGTCCCGCAGTCGGCCAGAGTTCCAAAGTCTTGGTCCGGCGTCGGTTGCTGCCGCTTCTTCCCTGACGTCAGTGCGCCAGGGGTATATAAGATGCAACCGACGCCATTTTCTTCAGTCTTTCTTGCCACGCGGTGCCCGAAGCAAAAGCAGTTCGCAAGTGCCGGTCGGCCGACTCCTGAGATTTTCAATTCGAATTTCAGAACCGAAGTCTTCAAAAAAGCTAAGTACCCTGTTCGGGAAACTTTTTCTTGCCTCAGACCGATGTCAGTAAAAGTTAATAATTGTATATCTTGTGGGAAGCAAATACCTCATAAGGATTTTCATTCTTACTGTATTCCATGCCTAGGCCCAGACTACAACGTCACTAGTTGTCAGTTTTGTGCTAGATTTAACAAACGCTATTAAACGTCAGTTTGACTATGCTTGCTATTACTTTGGCCGGAGATTCAATTATACCATGCCGTCGGAACAACCGACGACCGGAATACACAAAAAAACGCAAAGACAAGGATAAGGACAGGAATCCGAGGCCCAAAACTGACGATGAAGCCTCTTCTAGGCCAGTCGCCGGTTTGCTGGTTCTCAGTGAGGTGCTTTCGCAGCCCCTGACACCTGCTACCTCAGAGCCACAGGCCGCCTCCAACTCCCACGTGGAGATGTCGAGGCCTCTGGAAACTCAAGGTATTGGGCCTACGGAAACTAACCCCTCAGAAGGGTCCAGTGCCGCTGAGCAGGCATCGGCTTCTGAGGTGTTTTCCGACCTTCACAACTTACCATTAAATCTACAGCCAAGTCTAAAACTCCATTAAAGACAAAGAAACAAGTACAGCATTCACCTGGACAGGCCTCCATGCCTAAAAAACAGATGCTTAAAATGGCCGAAGACTTAATTACTCTGATCAGGGGTTCCCATCCCCCTCCAGATAAAAGGCCTAGGCAGGATACAGACTATGATTCCTCTGACCAGGTCTCCATTTCTTCTGATTCCTCTTCAGACCAGGGATACTCTTTACCCCCCTAGGAGGACTCTGATGGTGAAGAATCATTTCCTTCAGCCTCTTCTCCTGAGGAATACTCTTTTGGGGAAACTTTACATACCATGATGGAGCATTTCCATTGGGAAGGCCAGGATTACTCAGAATCCAAGAAAAGGCTCAGAGACTTTCTTTTATTGCCTCAGCACAGGCCCCTAGCTATTCTGCCAGTGTTAGATATTGTGGATGATGTGTTCTCCGAATCCTGTTTAAATCCTGATTCTTTGCCCCCTGCTCCAGTCAAGCCAGACAGGTACTACAGAGTCCCTGACTCTCACAAATTTCTTTATAAAAACCTTGTTTCTGGCCCAGAAACTATCTCCCAGTGTCCCAAAGGGGTAAAGGCTACCACAGCTAAAAATCCAGTTCCCTCTGACAGGGATTCTAGAGCATTAGACAGATGGGGGAAGAAAGTTTACACTTCTGCAACTTTAGCAGTAAGGGCTTTAAATTACCAGTTTCACATGCTTAAATACCAACAATATTTAATGTCTCTGTTAAAACAAAAAATGCTTACAAGTTCAGAACATCCTGACCATAAGGAAATGCAGGATTTATTGCATGCAGCTGAACAAGTGGGAAAACATACTCTGCAATGTGGTTTTGATTCATTAGAGGCTTCTTGTAGAGCAGCAGTTACAGGATCTGTGATATGAAGACGTGCTTGGTTAAAAGAACAAGGTTTACCTGATCATGTTAAGGCAAAATTATTGGATGCTCCTTTACAGCAGGATATTTTATTTGGTGTTAAGGCAGAAGAGGTATTAAAGAAAATGGAGGATAAAGCAAAATCTATGCAAACAGTGAAGGATTTCTTACAGGTACAGCCACCTCGATTTAGCAGAAATTGGCCCTCCAAAAATTGGTCCTTTTCAGTATCAGACAGACCACAAAGAGGCAGATATAGACACCCAAGAGACAGATCTCAGCCCCAAGGCTCTTACAGACCATGACAGTGAGGTGCTTCAACCCCAAAAGGAGGGGAAGACAAGTCACAACCTTATAGGAAACAGTCCCAATGACTTCCCCCTTCAAATGCCAAGCATTTACCTTTTGGAAGCTCCCTTAGAGGGAAAACTAGCACTTTTTTCACAAAATTGGCATACAGTCACCCAAGACAAATGGGTTCTGAATATTGTGTCTCAAGGTTACAGGTTCCACTTTCACACTCTACCAAGGCTAAAAGGAATGCCAGACCTGCCACCAAATCAATGGGCAGAGGCACAAAAACAAATTACAGCCCTCATGGACATGAGAGCTATTCAAAAAGTGCCACAACAGGAACAAGGACAAGGATTTTACTCAAGACTTTTCCTGGTCCCCAGAAAGGACGAGGCCTAGAGACCCATACTGGGCCTTTCTACTCTAAATACTTCCCTGGATGTTCCAAAATTCAAAATGTTGACTCTTCAGCAGCTTCTTCCCATGCTGGGCAAGAAGGCTTGGCTTGTTACTTTGGACCTCAAAGAGGCATACCTGCATGTCCCTATCAGACAAAATTGCAGAAGATACCTCCGATTCATAGCTGGTTCAATGCATTACCAATTCTCTGCACTGCCCTTTGGCTTATCTACTGCGCCCAGGGTCTTCACAAAATACCTGACACCAGTAATTGCATTTTGCAGACAAAAAGGAATTCAAATATATCCATACTTGGACGACTGCCTTATTCAAGCAGAGAGCAAGGACATTCTTCTACAGCATCTGGCATTTGTAAAAAGATTGCTAATTTGCCTAGGATACACAGTAAACGAAAATAAGTCAAAACTAATGCCCTCACAGGAGATAATATTCCTGGGTGCCAGCTTAAATACAACGGCCCAGATGGCTTATCTCACGCCAGACAAGCAAAGACAACTGACTCAGTACTTTCAATTGATGGCAACAAAAACCCAACTCCCTGTAAGAAAAATTCTGCAGGCCTTGGGATTCATGGCATCCTGCATACTACTAATACCATATGCCAGACTGCATATGAGGAAATTACAATGGTACCTAAAAAGTGTTTGGACTCAACACTGTCACAGTTTGGAAGCAGTAATACCACTTATTCCCTGCCTACAACAGGAGTTTCGATGGTGGGCACAGGCATGTCACCTCAACAAGGGACAGCCTTTCACTCTACCCACAGCCAGGCAGACACTAACAACAGATGCTTCGGATTACGCCTGGGGAGCACACATGGCAGGAAAATGTATTCAGGGTAAGTGGGCCGCAGACCAAATGCATCTTCACATCAATCAAAAAGAGATGCTAGCTGTACAAAATGCCCTAACAGCTTTCAAGGACCTTCTGCATCCAGGACAACTACTACTAAAGACAGACAACACCACAGCTATGTGGTACATAAACAAGCAAGGGGGCACTCATTCTTATCCCCTCTGCAAGCAAGCCATGACCTTGTGGAACACAGCTCTAACCTATCAAGTTCATCTGCAAGCACAATTCCTCCCAGGAAAGAAAAATACTCTGGCAGACGACTTAAGCAGAGACATCATGGATCCTCATGAGTGGAAATTAAATCCAAAAGTACTCAGCATGATAACACAAAAATGGGGGAGTCCAGACATAGATCTTTTTGCCTCCCCAATGAATTGCCAACTACAGAATTTCTGCACAAAGACTTACCACACACAAGCATGGAAAGTGGATGCTCTCTCGTTCAGCTGGAAAAACCTAAAAGTTTATGCCTTCCCACCACTGACTCTCCTTTCAAAGGTACTCCTAAAAGCCAGACAAGAAAAGCCAAAAATGATCCTGATTGCCCCAGACTGGCCACGCCAGCACTGGTACCCAATCTTAAAGAACTTAGGTCAAGGCCCACCATGGATTTTACCTCAAATTCCACATCTTCTGACTCAACAAAACAACCAGATCCTGCACAGCCAGCTCAAAACCTTAAACCTGGCTGCATGGCAGATTCCTTAGTCAAACAGACAACACCTCTCGCTAAAGCTGTTATGGATGTCATTTTGGAGGCCAGGAGGTCTAGCACCAGGAATTCCTATTCAGAAAAATGGAAGAGATTCTGTGCCTGGAACCAGGCTCAAAGCTTTGACCCTCTTGTCCCAAATATTCCTCAGATATTACAATACTTAACTGAGATACTGGACAAAGGCCTATCCTTTTCATCCATTAAGATCCACGCCTCTGCCATCTCGGCTCATTACAACACAGATCCTCCTTATTTTCTCTTGGCTCTTAACCAAACTATTCACTTGCCAACTTTTTATCCAAATCCCCAGAATAAAGGAGAGAGACTTCTGCATTCATTGGACATACACAGACAGCTACGTTTCTACTTGGACAAAACAAAAGCTTTCAGGAAAACTGAGCAATTGTTTGTAGCATATGCTGCAGGATCACAGGGAAAGGCTATTTCAAAGCAGACCATTTCAAAGTGGATAGGACACTGTATCCGTTTCTGCTACACACAGCATGGGAAAACTGTACCTAGCAACATTAGGCCACATTCCATAAAATATATATATATAAATTCAAACATTTTACACATTGTGTTATTTATTAATTTTAACATCGTCTGTGGAGACGGACGAAACCTAGGTCATTCTTGTTGTATCCATCAATAAACGGAGGTTCCAGCACTAGTACGTGTCGAGCAGTATTCTTAAGAGAGTTTACAGATTTTGGGTGATTGTTTTTACATGCGCTTTTCCATCTGTGGATGTGGTTGGTATTTGCCTGTATTTCCATCATCTTGGTTGTGGTTCCTGTTCCAACGGAGGACAATTTGTAGTTGGTTGCTGTGGGTTATTGGTTTGCGGCTGTTCCGAATGGATAGCGAAGGAGTCACCATCGATGTGGTGGTTATGCTGAGGCAAATTAATGAACAACTCAAGGTACATACTGCTCTCATAAATAATTTGATGGAAGCTGACTCACGTAACATGGGGAGTTCAGGGAGTTTGGGGTTGCCACTTACCCAAACCACCCCTCCCCCTAACAATTCAGTCAATGGAACACAGGTGCAAAATACCGGGAACACTACAAGAGTTGCAGATGCTCGTTGTGTGTCTTTTGATTGTGAACTCTGGAAAGCTAACTTCTTTTCTTTTAATACTGACAAACCTGCTAAAACCAACAGTGAGGTGACCATTCATAAAACCATGAAAGAAATGCTTAAGGAGTTTGAAATGAAATTGTTCAAACTCAAACGGACACAAATGGAGAATGGTTACCTAAGGAGAAACATCGAACTGGGTATGGTTCCTAAGGGGTTAAGGCTATGGAGATACCCTAATGGTTGTGACAACGAACAAGGTATGTTGAATGAACTGCATGATTTATTCAATAAAACGGGGTTGGAGCTCATGGAAATCATGATTAAATACAACTCTATAAAGACAGAGACTTTATTGAGTGAACTTGAGCTTCTCAACGAAAGTATTAGTAAGGACTTGTTATTTGAACAACATTATGCAAATTACTTAAATATTATTAAAGATATAGACCACAGTTGCGATATCATTTATCAAAAGAAAAGTAAAAAGATTCATAGAAATAAAAAAATCTACGATATGGGGCAGGTATATCCAAAATCCAAAAGAGTCAGTTCTAACCATGGTAACCAAGGTCAGCGAACCACGGGTGTGAACTTTGACGAAATGGATGATGTCATTTCCTGTAACGGATATGGGGAATTTGGGCGCGATAACTTGGGTGAAGGATTTGGTGATGAAGGTTTAAGACGCTCAGAGAGGATTAAAAACCAACATTTACCTTGTGATGAAGAGGATTTTGGAACTATGGGTGCACGCCCAAAGAAGGGATCGGAAAACAGAAGACCACAATACCCCCAAAAAACGGATGGAGGGCGTACAAGTAGCTGTTGGCGTCCGATTCCCTATGGTGGTAGAAGACCTACAGGCAAAAGACATCATAGGTAATGCCAATTTGATAATTAATCCTATAACATTTCAAACATCACCTATAGTTTATCGCGATAAGAATTGTGAAAAATACCGTATATCTGACAGCAATTGCGATGGTTTGATCAATCCATTTTTGACTAAATCTTTTTCGTCTATTTGTGACAACAACACTACGTTGGTTCACTTGGGGCACCACGTTATTATGGATGACATGACTTTGACTGGTTGTCATAATGATGTTAACAGTAACTTTGATTCGAGCTCATTGCAGTTGAACAACTATTGACGACCGGACATTGTGTGACTTGAGCATATATAGTTTTCCCACTGAGTTTGACGTTATTACAGATGGAAACCTGTCGGGGGTTCCAATGTTGGATACTAAAGAGAATGCTCACATTGGTCCCTTTGATTTGGTACCGGATGGGAACGATATGGCTATGTCCTTATTGGGTCATACAGTTATTGATAATGATGTTGCAACGGGAAACGCACTGGTACAAGACTGTAGTAGCGTGATTTTTAAAAACCCAACTGTTATTAGTAACACGAAAGGGGATTTTAAATTGTATAATTATACTCAAATATTTTTGATACTGACATAGTGAATATATTATCCAAAGGATTTAATTTCGTCCCTTGTAAGAGGGGTAATATGGTCAATTCAATATTGGATTTAAAATTGTTTACACGCAAGTTAAATTTAAAAATATTATTTCAGGATAACAACACAGACTGTGACACTAACACTCAAGGTAATACACTAACAAAACCTAGTGTTTATAATCCCCCTATGAACGATAAAGTGGCAGTATTTGAAAAAATTAGTGAAACAGAAATTAGACAGTTTTTTAAGAAATATAAACAACCTATGAACACTAATTTAACTAAACAGGAGGAGGGTAGTCTGAATAAGATTCTTAACACAAAAAACATCAGAATTATGAAACCCGATAAGGGCAGCGGTGTAGTGATAGTTGATAAAAATGATTATATTTTATATATGACTACCATGCTGCTAGGGGATTTTTACGAGGAGGTTAGTTTAAACGAAGTTAACATTGCTTATAAAAAGATTGACTTGACACTTAAAGATATGTTGTATCAAGGTGAAATTTCAGAAGTTGAATGGAACTTCTTAAGTAATGAACACCCAGTAGTGAGTGGTATTTTTGGAATACCCAAAATACACAAGGGGCTCGAAAATTTACAATTCAGACCTATAGTAGATGGAAAAAGAAACAAAACTCATTTCATTAGTCAGTTTTTGGATTATTATTTTAAGTTGGGAATGACTAAATTTACTTACATTGTTAAGGATTCATGGGACTTTTTGGGTAAATTAAGTTCCTTTGAATACAGTCAGGGTTATATTTTTGTGACGATGGATGTCAACAATTTATTTACTGTGATACCACACAATACTGGTTTGGTATGGTTAGAGGAGCAACTTTTTGCGATCAAGTTATACGACCAGGACAAAATTAATGTATTGAGTAAGCTCATGGATATAGTTTTGAGACATAATTTTTTGTATTATGAAGGTAATTATTACCGGCAAACTAACGGGGTAGCAATGGGGGTGGCCTGTGCCCCCATGTTTGCTAATTTTATCATGACCTATTGGGAATCATATTATTTGTTTAATACTGATTTTTATACACATGTTAAATTTTACTCAAGATTTTTAGATGATTTGTTTTTTATTTGGGATGGTGACCAAATTCTACTGGAGGCATTTATTGAGTATATAAATAACAGTATTTGGTTTTTGAAATTCACACATGAGATGAATAGAGACACAATTACATATTTGGATGTAAGGTTATCTGTGGACAAAACTAACAGTACAATAAAATCAAACATTTTTAGAAAGTCCACTTTTTCAAATTCTTACTTGCATTATGCAAGTTGGCACCCTGACCATCAGAAGAAGGCCATTGTCAAGGGTCAGATGGTCAGGACTGCAAGAATGGTTAGCAAAGAATGTGAATTTCACGACGAACTGAAATTCATGATGTCCCTATTCATCAGTCGTGATTACCCGGAAGAATTATGTATTGAGGTTTTAAAGGAAGTTACATATAAGAGGCAAACAGGATTTTATAAAGCTATTTTGAGTCCTAGTGACAATTTATTTCACAACAGTAGGGTAAATAATAGTAATTCAAATGTGAATTTTATATTAAATTCTATCCCATTTTATATAACTACCTTCAATGACATATCCTATGCTATTAAGAATATTATTAATAAAAATTGGAATTTAATGGTATCAGACAATTATTTAGGAAGATTTTTTCAGGGTAAAATACCATACATTTTTAGGAAGGATTTATCATTTAAGGATTTATTTGAAAGAGCAACATATAATAAGGAAGTTGCCCTTAATAAACGTATAGGTAATTTCAAATGTGGGAGGTGCTCTGTATGTTCTTTTATTCTCAATACAGGTAAAAGCATTAAGATAAACCATTGTAACATTAAGACAGGTGGTTATTTTAACTGTTATTCTACTAATGTGATTTATATTGCTTCATGCCAACTATGCGATGCTTTTTATGTTGGCAAGACAAGCAGACACATGAGGGATAGAATCAAGGAACATTTGAATGATATCAAAAAATTTAAGAACACAAATGCCTTAGCAAGACATGTTGCACATTGCACTAGTCACCATTTTAAGTTTTTCGGTGCATTGCAAATTAGGAAAGACCCACAGGGCAGAATCACTACTTATGACTTAGATGCACAAGAGTTAAGAATGCAAATTATGTTGAACGCCCACAATTTTCCGGGTTTAAACGAATATTGTAGTATTAAACCTGTTTTAAGACTCAATAATATTAAAGGTAGATGATACATTTTTGCTATATATGTGAAATACTATATTAATTTGTAATTTTTTGGGGCATATATATTCACAGATTTATTGTTTTAGGTATTTTTAGTATTTCAACATGTCAAAATACATAAATAAAGTATATTTATATGGGACTGTAAATATAGCCAGAGTTCGACGACTACAATAGGGCAGTTTTTTAAGCAACTGCATATTTACATTTACATTTACATATATTTATTACATTAATTTTAGTGTTCGGTATATTTATATTTTTATTTACATTTGTATCAATATATTTTAGTTGATAATTTTGTGTAGATATATAATATAAAAATGCATAAAATATATATATATAAATTCAAACATTTTACACATTGTGTTATTTATTAATTTTAACATCAATTATAAAATCTATATTAATTGGCTACATACATACATTACGTTTTATACAATATTTATTGTTATGTGTGATTTGGTCATTTATTTGTTTATCAAAGCATTTTAGAATGTATAGGGTTAAAAATGTGGTTTTTAAAAAAAATGTGTTTTAAACAATTCATATCTTAAATTGGTTAATTAATTGTGTAATCAATTTGAATTGACTGATTAATTGGGGAATTGGTATTTAAGGTTGGTATATAAGTGGCTTAGTATACCTTTCTTGTTATCTGATGAAGTCTGTGGAGACGGACGAAACCTAGGTCATTCTTGTTGTATCTATCAATAAACGGAGGTTCCAGCAGTAGTACGTGTCGAGCAGTATTCTTAAGAGAGTTTACAGATTTTGGGTGATTGTTTTTACATCCTCTTTTCCATCTGTGGATGTGGTTGGTATTTGCCTGTATTTCCATCATCTTGGTTGTGGTTCCTGTTCCAACGGAGGACAATTTGTAGTTGGTTGCTGTGGGTTATTGATATGTGGTACATAAACAAGCAAGGGGGCACTCATTCTTATCCCCTCTGCAAGCAAGCCATGACCTTGTGGAACACAGCTCTAACCTATCAAGTTCATCTGCAAGCACAATTCCTCCCAGGAAAGAAAAATACTCTGGCAGACGACTTAAGCAGAGACATCATGGATCCTCATGAGTGGAAATTAAATCCAAAAGTACTCAGCATGATAACACAAAAATGGGGGAGCCCAGACATAGATCTTTTTGCCTCCCCAATGAATTGCCAACTACAGAATTTCTGCACAAAGACTTACCACACACAAGCATGGAAAGTAGATGCTCTCTCGTTCAGCTGGAAAAACCTAAAAGTTTATGCCTTCCCACCACTGACTCTCCTTTCAAAGGTACTCCTAAAAGCCAGACAAGAAAAGCCAAAAATGATCCTGATTGCCCCAGACTGGCCACGTCAGCACTGGTACCCAATCTTAAAGAACTTAGCTCAAGGCCCACCATGGATTTTACCTCAAATTCCACATCTTCTGACTCAACAAAACAACCAGATCCTGCACAGCCAGCTCAAAACCTTAAACCTGGCTGCATGGCAGATTCCTTAGTCAAACAGACAACACCTCTCGCTAAAGCTGTTATGGATGTCATTTTGGAGGCCAGGAGGTCTAGCACCAGGAATTCCTATTCAGAAAAATGGAAGAGATTCTGTGCCTGGAACCAGGCTCAAAGCTTTGACCCTCTTGTCCCAGATATTCCTCAGATATTACAATACTTAACTGAGATACTGGACAAAGGCCTATCCTTTTCATCCATTAAGATCCACGCCTCTGCCATCTCGGCTCATTACAACACAGATCCTCCTTATTTTCTCTTGGCTCTTAACCAAACTATTCACTTGCCAACTTTTTATCCAAATCCCCAGAATAAAGGAGAGAGACTTCTGCATTCATTGGACATACACAGACAGCTACGTTTCTACTTGGACAAAACAAAAGCTTTCAGGAAAACTGAGCAATTGTTTGTAGCATATGCTGCAGGATCACAGGGAAAGGCTATTTCAAAGCAGACCATTTCAAAGTGGATAGGACACTGTATCCGTTTCTGCTACACACAGCATGGGAAAACTGTACCTAGCAACATTAGGCCACATTCCACCAGGGCAACAGCCACTTCAACTGCCTACCTTAGAGGAATACATACCAAAGATATCCTGGAAGCTGCAACTTGGAGTTCAGTGCACACCTTTACCAAACATTATCACTTGCCTCTTTATTCTAAATCCAGAGCTGGCTTTGCCACTGCAGTACTGCAGGGCCTCATAGCAAACCCAAATCCTCTATAGAACCAGCCACCCTACCTCAGCTTTGGGATTCATCCCAAGTGTAATGACTGCAGCAGTGAAACACGATGAACATAGTACAGTTTTGTACCTACCATAAATGTAGATGTTCGAGTGTATTCACTGCTGCAGTCCAGGTTACCCTCCCTCCATCCCCTCTTTCTTAGCTGGGACTTATCTATACCTTTCTGCCCTATACTACCTATGTGGTGTATTTGCTGGTAAATGAAGGTTTTGTTTGACTTTTTATGTATGTTTTATTAGCAATATATATTGCCTACCTATTTGAGGGGCACCTGACATCTGGGGCAAGAAAAACTGAAGAAAATGGCGTCAGCTGCATCTTATATACCCCTGGCACACTGATGTCAAGGAAGAAGCGACAGTAACAGATGCCGGACCAAGACTTTGGAACTCTGGCTGACTGCGGGACCGCCTGATGGCAGGATAACCCAAGTGTAATGACTGCAGCAGTGAATACACTCGAACATCTACATTTATGGTAGGTACAAAACTGTACTTTTGACAAAATACACTTTCTTCCAGTTTTTATGCACAAGTCTCACTTGAGTGTGTGTGTGTGTGTGTGTGTACATTATATATATATATATATATATATATATATATATATATATATATATATATATATATACAATGTGTGTGTGTGTGTGTGTGTGTGTATATAAAGTAAGAAAGGTCACAAAGACAAATTAGTTAGAAAAAAAACTAGAAGAAAGACCCAGCCAAGTTAGAGTATCCATTGTGTAACACCTTAAACCTCTAGTAGTGGGATATATGCAGCTTCTTCATACCTATAACTTTTTTGTCTTTTTTAAGTTTTTACTGGTGCACTCAGGCTAATAATGGCAAGTCTGATAGCTATAGATATGCAATGTTTTGCTCTTTTTCTGGACTCTCAAGTACAACATAAGTGGATTGCTTGACCTTAATTTGGAAAAACAGAGATTAAAAATAAGTTGATTTCCATAAACATTAGGGTGACTGCAAAATATCCCAAACAACATTCAAACAAAAGGGTAAAAAGGTCACACACACAAACCATTTAGTAAAAACTAAGCTAGAATATTCACTGTGTAATATCTTAAGCCTTCTGTAGTGGAAGCCCATGGGGTATATGCAAATGATCCCTTAAGGACACTGTCCTAGCTGCCTTAAATAGGAAGAAACTAGTGGTGTTCATCAGTAAGTCCTCCAAGTCTTCCAAAGACGCCACCTCACATAAATAGAAATTAGGCCTGAAGAATCAGTGGATGTTTCCTGACCTTTTCAGACTGAGGACGTTGATAACATGGTGGCATTTGTACAACTCCCAGGCCTGGCATCTGTGACATCAGATGACCATAGTACTTTGCAGTGGCCCACATGTCCATTTGATCTATTGGAAGGTGACAAAAGTTGGAGAGTACTGGAAAAAAAGACATCTCTTGATCAAATTGGGGGGGGGGGTACCCTGCTTATCATTGAAGAAGACAACATGGATCAGAGGCAAAGGAGAAGCCTTCTTTGCAGCCCAAAGTACAGATACTAAGCAAATTTCCAAGAGCTGAAAACAGGAATCTCCAAACTGGGCAAATGCTTGCCTCACTTACCCCTTCTCAGGACTGATTTTCTTTAGCTCTGATATTTTTTTAGCTTACTCCCAATTTGGCAGTCCAAGCACAGCAGAACATCCACTTCAGTAAAACATCACCCTAAAAGAAGTAGGACAGACTTCCCATTCTGGAAGTGGATAGACCAAACTCTGATGTTGTGCATGAGAAAGAAGATGATCTGTACTACAGGTCAGAAATAGCCTAATCCCTGGATTATGACACACATAGTGAAGAGACAGTAGCACCATACTCTCCCCAGACAGTCTCACCTTTGGTGAAACATTGGCTCTGACGAGGGCCTGTATTAAATGGCAGGCTACTTAGGCTTCACATCCACCTAAGACAGCTTTTGATCTGTTGGTTTATGACCCATTCTCCCCTGAAATCAGTAGCAGTGTTCCTAGTTCATGTAACATTACTGGATGTTTTCTTGTCCATTTCCCAGGACCTTTGTCAGCCAGCAGACCTAAGAGACTGGATAGATTTTGCAAAGTTCAAGTACTTCACTCTTTTTTTTTTTTTTTTTTATATAAAAACCTGGTGGCATTCTCTCCTTGGCACTGCTAAAAGAGCAAAACTCCTGTCCGTGAGGAACATTTTACCCAACAGCAGCAAAGAAAGTAGGATCCTGGCTAGGTATACAAAAGGCCTTACACTTCTTCTAGACTGGCCTTTAGAGATTTAAATTGCCAAGCTCATATAATGAAATTTCAGGAGGTTGTTTTAAAACAGATGTTGGAATATTGCAGTACAGAAAAGGGGAGCCTTAGGGGGCCTTTTCTGCAGCTGATCCAGACTGTTGATCCATCTAGGTAAGCATGGCATTAAATGTAGCTGTAAAGTTGCTGGCACACTGCCCAAAGTAGCTGCCACTGGAATGGTACTGAAAAGATATGCATAGTTACATATGCATAGCCTTGCAGATTATATCAGAGCCACATTATTAAATGTTCCATTAGACAGAGAACTCTTACTTGTCTCTTAGACCTGCAGAGTGTAGCCAATTAGAAGTAAAAGGGGAAAGGAACTGATACAGTAGGACATACGTATAACCCATTCGTTGCCCAGATGTAGTAGGAATTTCCCTAACAGGCAAGGACCTTTTTCATAGTAAACAAGGTAAGGGTAAGCAACCCAGAAGGGACAGATCTTTCCAAAAGAGAAAATGGCGCGAGGACAAGAAGAGGCAAGGAATCCAACAAAGTTTCAGGCATCCAGAAGACCAGCAGTGATTACTGCAGCCCATCTCCCCAACCCCATATCCCCTACTTAATTCCAAAGATTCATTGCCCACCTAAGAAGAAGTCTAGCTGCTTCTCCAGAGAAATGGAGGGCAATTGCTGCAGACAAATGTGTACTTGGTATCATTGCAATAGGATACTGCCTAGAATTCAAGCCCAAATCTCAAGGCAAAGGAATACCAAGGACACCAGCAGAGCATGAACATCTTACAGTGTGCATTTTGAATGTTGCTAGAGCAAGAAATCATAGAAGCTGTGTCCAACAACCAGGAAGGAAACTTTATTCCAAGAACAACAGCCTATAGAGGCCTATTCCGGAGCTCTCCAGATTAAACAAATATTTCTTCATTCCCAAGTTAAAAATGCTGACCCTCCAGGTTCTTCTTTCATTGTTGAGTCCCAAAGCTCACATGGTAACTCCAAATCTAAAAGATACCTAGAAGCACATCCATGTTCACAAGGCACACAGACCATTCTTAAGATTTCTGGCAGGAGGTGGCCACTTCCAATTCATGTGTCTTCTGTCAGTGTTGTGGTTAAAATTGTACTTTGGTGAGCCTGAAAATGGTCCTTTGAGATCAGTGCTTTACCCCGGTCAACAAGTTATAAATACAAATAAATGACCTTGTCCTTTGGCTTAGCCTCTGCTTGAAGGGCTTTCATCAAGCATTTGTTACCAGTGTTTCCCATTGCAGAACAAGGAGGATATATATTTACCCATACCTTGATGATTGTCTGCCTCAAGCACAGGCCTGGAAAGAGGCTGAAAAGTCATCTCATATACTCAATATTCCTAGCAGAAGCACTGGGTTTCACACTGAATATGCAAAAATCAAACCCAATTCTCTTTCAGAGAACAGTCTTGCTGAGAGCACTACTTGACACTAGTCTTTCCAGGGTGTTTCTTTCTCCAGAAAAAGTTGTTTCCCTCACCTTTTTCTTTCGGCATTTAGCAGCAAAGATACATTGACCAGCCAGACAAGTATTCAGTCTATTAGAGCACATGGCTGTCACCATCTTCATAGTGCCTTTGGCTTGGATGCAATTAAGAAAGATCCAGTGGTACCACAGGAAGTTTTGGGATCAGTATTCCTAGTCTTTGCAGCACCCTCCCCCTATCTTAGCTTATCTAAAAAGGTAACCAAGCTGGTGGGCCACCTCATAGTACAAGGGCTTGCCTTTCCACCCACCAACACAGTCTGACTCTGACAACAGATACCTTAGATCTGGCATGAGGGTGCTTAAAAGTGAAGGCCACATGGTCCTAGAAGGAAAGCTAGTTGCACATAAACTTAAATTAAATGTTGGCACTACAGTACATACCCCAAACTCTGAAACCATTGTGAGCCCCAGGTACCCCAAGGATAGTCACAGACAAGACAACAGTCATGTGGTACATCGACAAACAGGGATGCTTGCACTCATTATCTGTGCAGCTTGGAACTGAAAACATGGAAGATGGCAGTAAACCAGAAGTTGATGCTAGTTAGCTACAAATAAGGTGGTGGCAGAGCAGGACCTTGACCCCATGAGTGGACCCTGTACAGGTAGGTCTGGGTCTCACTAGTGAGCATGTGGGGACTTCCAGAGCTAGATCTGTTTGCATCCCATAGAACAGTAAGCTGAGAAATGCGGGCTCCTATGAGTTCAACGAAAACGCATTATGTCGAACGTGTTTTCGTCGACACATGTAGAGCAAACAGGCAAAACAGCGAAGCGGCTGTTCAGCGAAATTTTTCCCTGGGAAAGAAGTCGCTTGACCGCTTCATTGTTTTGCCGTATTCTGAAGTGAAATGTGGTCCCTTGTCCGGTATAGCTCCCGAGTGTGATTGTGCAGCAGTTACTGACCTTAGGGTTAGGGTGCGGGTTAAAGTAAGTGCATATGTATGAAAGTGTTTACTGTTGTATATTTTATGTTAAATATATGGTTGAGTTCCGTGTGTATGTGTTTTCAGTTGTTTACTTTTGTTTTGGGGGGGGTAGAGTTAGGGTTAAGGTAAGTGTGCATGTGTTTGGAGCTGTTTATGTGAATGTGTTAGAGTTACTGACCATAGGGTTAGGGTGTGGGTTAAGGTAAGTGCATATGGTTTAAAATGTTTATTATTTTTTTTTTGTTAAATGTATGTTTGGGTTATGTGCATATGTGTATTTAGTTGTTAACTGTTTTTTGGGGGGGGTATAATTAGGATCGGGTATGTATGTATGTGTTTGGAAGTGTGTGTGTGTATCTCTTTCGGCTTTTCCCAGTTAGAGGTCGCCACAGCGGAACTCCGGTCCAGTAATGATTGGCAGTTGATTTTTACATACCGAGTTGCCAGCCCTGACATACAACCTTCAACAAAGGTACGCCCATTCACGCATGTCTCCACGCAGAAGACGTTGTGTTTGGAAGTGTGCAATGTGTTTTTTTGCGGGGGTTGGAACAGCGATTTCTTTCCCTAGGAAAGAAATCGCTGTTCTTCGGATTCGACATTTTCAGCTTTCGCTGAAAATGTGTCGATGTAACATCGTTTGCTGTTTTAAGCGTTCAATGTTGCAATATAGACCCCAGAAATGCTGCTTCTAGTACTCTTACAGAGGGCTTGGTCAGTAGACACTGTCTCTGTGAACAAGAGAGTCACATTCCTTTACACAGTCTCCTCTCTACCCCAGTTCCAACTTTTGTCCAGAAAATCAGAAACCAAGAATGATATTTGTTGCACCCTTTGGCTAAGACAGCATTGGTTCTCCTACCTGTTACAACTAGCCAGGGAGAAACCCATTTCCTTGTCCAAACATGTGGATCTGTTAACTCAGAGGGAGGATAGTCTGATCCATCCAAGGCTATTAACCCTCACCTTAACTGCCTGGAAGATATAACCCTACTACTCTTTGGGCACCTTTTTCTGAAGAAGTACTCAACATATATAGTGAGGCCAAGAAATCAGGCAAAAAAAATCGTATCTAGCAAAATGGAAAAGGTTCTCTTTATGGTACCAAAGGAGTACTCTAAAACCCACAGGTGTGGAAGTATTTGTGGACCTGCATTATCTTTCAGAATTATTTTATGCAGGCTTAGCCTATATTTCCATCAATGTCCACCTGTCCATTGTAGCAGTCTGCTTATTCCTTTATTGCCCTCTTTATTGCCCTCTTAACTCAAGGATGATAGTAAATTAAATTAATTCCTCAAGGGAGTCTTGCACCTCAGGCCTCCAAAGAAGGCTACTGTACCACCATGGAACCTGAATTTTGTGATGGAAAACCTGGCTGTATCCCCCCCCCCTCACACACACACACACACACACACACACACACACACACACACACACACACACACACCCTTTGAGCTGGCAGTCTTCCTGGTGGTGACAGTCATAGCCAGGGTGGTCTTGGAACTGCAGACTCTCATTTGTAAGGAACTCTTCCTGGCCCTGAACACAGACAGGGTCACTTTGGGTACTAAACCTTTTTCATGCCTATAGCAATAGTGGAAACAGCATTAAATCAGGTTGTACATCTCCAACCTTTTGTTTTCCTAAGCTGCAAAACAAGGGTAAAAGTATCATGTATTCTTTAGTTGTCCATAGGCAGAGAGCAAAGGCATACAAGAGGACTGATCAGCTCTTTGTAAAAAAGGAGCAGTCCATGTCAAAGTAGACTGTCCCAAGGTGGATTTGCCATTGCATCATTTTCTGCCCTAAACACCATGGAAGATATTTACCAGGAAATGTAAGGTGTCATTCCATTGGAGGCACAACCAGTACCACACTCTTACTAAAAGGAGTTTTGGCTAAAGATGTCATAGAAGCTGCTATGTATCCTCTGTTCATACCTTCTCTGAGAACTATAGACTAGGTATCTCGTTTAGAGCTAGGGCAGAGTTTGTTTTAGCAACTGCGTATTTTGCCATCGTCAACCTCAGGTATACAACCACCCACCCACCCTAGGTCCAGGGGCTGTAGGTTTTGGGACTTTTCCCTGAAGTTACTACTGCAGCAGTGACTTGCATGAAGACCATAGTACAGCTGTGTTATCAATTTACTGTAGTTGGATATGTATGAATACAGTCACTGTTTCAGTCACATTTCCCTCCTTCCATCCCCGCTTTACAACATTGGCTTTCTGGAGTGGGGTGGGGAATCCTTTTCTGTTCCCCTTCCCTCTTTTATCCAGTTAGACTTGACTCACTTTCCCATATTCCAGAAAGTATAACAGGCCTGTCACAGTTTAACACTTTGCATAGAAGAGAATTTCCATCTCAGGCTTGCAATCTAACTTATCGCTATACTATGCTGTCTTTGGGGGCTTTTTCTTATATAATTGGTATTTCTCTCAAGTATCTATACTTATATTCATATTTATACACACAAGGATTTTTAAATTATTTAGTGTATCATTGTATGTGTATATGTAGGTCTACCTGAGAATATTGAAACCCGAGATTATCGAAGACCACATCATTGAGACAAAATAAACAAAAACTGAGTTCCTTAACAGACCAGATCAACAAAGATCTTCCTTTTTTAATTTCTCCAAATCTTTTGGGTTTCTAATACTATGACGGGAATGGACACCATTCCTAAGTCAAAGTACAGTTAAAGTTCATGAAATTAGTATTGTTTCAATCTTTCATGTCAGCTAAAAGTGCTCTTTGCAGCACCTGCAATGTGTCCAGTAATGACTCCTGCAATTCGTACGGCATTACATGTATTGGTACCATATCTAAATATGAGTATAGATTCTTTTTTATAAGTCCCGTTGCTCCAACTACTATTGGAACTGTCTGGGTATCTTTCTTCCACATTGCTCTCATTTCTGCCTGCATATCCTGATATTTTATGACACTGTGTCTCTCTGTACGTAAGACATTGTAGTCACTGCATGTAGCAGTTTCAATGATCAATGCGACTTTTGTCTTCTTTTCTTGGACCACTATATCCAGTTTTCTAGCATCTGTCTTTTGAACTGTTGGTAATGGGTGATCCCATGTGATATAAACTTCATCATTTTCTATGATGCTTTGTGGCTCATGTTTCCAGTGCTTTTCAGCCACTTCAGTACCATAATGTTTGCACGATCCCCAGTGCAACAGTCTTGCCGCATTATTATGCTTTTCAGTATACAGTCCTTCTGCCATTCATGTGTCACAACCAGCAGTGAGGTGTGCTACTGTTTCCAGTTCGGTTTTACAAAACCTACATTTGTCTGTTTCTCCCACATGTTCAATGAACTTTGTAAACCAGCGTGTACATAGCCCACTATCTTAGGCTGCCAATATTAACCTTTCATATCTTGGTTTGAATTTGCCTCTACATAACCATTCCTTTGTTCGTTCTTGATTAACATGAGGTTCTTGAACCCAGAAGTTTTCTATACTTGCAAGTATATTTATGCTTTTTCCATATTTCTTGATTTCTCATCTGATCCTTCACCGTATATTCTTTCTTTTGTATTCTGGCACATTCAGATGCTGCCTGATTTTTATCTACTCCTTGTTTGATTTCCATTCCTGCTTAATGCTGATATGCTTCTGCTAAATTAAGCAGAGAAGTCATCTTAGATTTATTCTCCTCATGTTTCAAAACTTTCACTAAATTTGGGTCTTGTGAGGTCAGCAGATGTGTGTGGAGTCCCACTATTGCAGATCTATATATGTAATCAATTTCAAGGAGGCCCATCTCTCCTTCAGAAGGGGGAATATATAATCTTGGTATACACTCATCATCTTCTTTCGGCTGTTCCCGTTAGGGGTCGCCACAGCAGATCACCTGTTTCCATTTCTTTCTGTCCTCTGCATCTTGCTCTGTCACACCAACCACCTGCATGTTCTCTCTCACCACATCCATAAACCTTATCTTAGGCCTTCCTCTTTTCCTGTTACCTGGTAGCTTTATCCTTAGTATCTTTTTCCCAATATACTCCGCATCCCTTCTCAGCACATGTCCAAACCAACGTAATCTTGCCTCTCTGGCTTTGTCTTCAAACCTTCCAACCTGGGCTGACCCTCTAATATACTTATTCCTAATCCTGTCCACCCTCGTCACACCCAGTGCAAATCTTAACATCTTTAACTCTGCCACATCCAGCTCAAACTATTGCCTTTTTGTCAATGCCACTGTCTCCAACCCATATAACATAGCTGGTCTTACTACTGTCTTGTAGACCTTCCCTTTCACTCTTACAGGTACTCGTCTGTCACAAATCACTCCTGACACTCTTTTCCACCCACTCCATCCTGCCTGTACTCTCTTCTTCACCTCTCTTCCACACTCACCATTACTCTGAATTATTGACCCCAAGTATTTAAACTCATCCACCTTCGCCACCTCTACTCCTTGCATCCTCACCATTATTCTATCCTCCCTCTCATTCACACACATATATTCTGTCTTAGTCCTGCTGACCTTCATTCCTCTTCTCTCTAGAGCATATCTCCATCTCTCCAGGGTCTCCTCCACCTGTTCCCTACTCTCACTACAAATCACAATGTCATCTGCAAACATCATAGTCCATGGGGACTCCTGTCTGATCTTGTATGTCAACCTGTTTCTCACCATTGCAAATAAGAAAGGGCTCAGAGCTGATCCTTGATGTAACCCCACCTCCACCTTAAACGCATCCATCACTCCCACCGCAGACCTTACCGCTGTCACACTACCCTCGTACATATCCTGTATACTCTTACATACTTCTCTGACACTCGTGACGTCCTCATACAATACCACATCTCCTCTCTAGGCACCCTGTCATATGCTTTCTCTAAGTCTACAAAAATACAATGCAACTCCTTCTGACATTCTCTGTACTTCTCCAACACTCTCAGAGCAAACATCGCATCTATAGTGCTCTTTCCCATGAAACCATACTGCTGTTCGCTAATCATCATGTCCCTTCTTAACCTAGCTTCCACTACTCTTTCCCATAACTTCATGATGTGACTGATCCGTTTAATCCCTCTGTAGTTACTACAGCTCTGCACATCACCCTTATTCTTAAAAATCCATACCAAAACACTTTTTTACCATTCCGCAGGCATCCTCTCACTTTCCAAGATTTCATTAAACAATCTGGTTAAAAACTCCGCTGCCATTTCACCTAAACACCTCCATGCTTCCACAGGTATGTCATCTGGGCCAACAGCCTTTCCAGTCTTCATTCTCTTCATAGCTATCCTTACTTCCTCCTTGCTAATCCATTGTACTTCATGATTCACTGTCACTACATCATCCAACCTTCTCTCCCTCTCATTCTCTTCATTCATCAAACCCTCAAAGTACTCTTTCCATCTCCTCAACACACTCTCCTCGCTTGTGAGTATGTTTCCCTCAGTATCCTTTATTACCTTTACCTGCTGCACATCTTTCCTAGTTCGGTCCCTCTGTCTAGCCAATCGGTACAGGTCCTTTTCTCCCTCCTTAGTGTCCAACCTTTCATACAACTCTTCATATGCCTTATCCTTAGCCTTCACCACCTCTCTCTTTGCCATGCACCTCATCTCCTTGTACTCCTGTCTACTTTCTTCATCTCTCTCACAATCGCACTTCTTCTTTGCCTGTATACTCTTCTGTACTTCCTCATTCCACCACCATGTCTCCTTGTCATCCTTCATCTGTCCTGATGTGATACCAAGCACCTTTCTAGCCGTCTCCCTTACTAGCTCTGCTGTAGTTACCCAGCTATTTGGTAACTCTTCACTGCCACCCAGTGCCTGATTTTTATAAATCATTTGGTGAGCATGAAACATCCTTCTTGTTTTCCTGTCTTATCTATCCAACACGCTTTGGGGCCAGTCAGTCACTCCAAAACTGTAAGTTAGGATAGGAAGAGCAAATTGGTTTATAGCTTGGATTTTGTTCCTAGATACCAATGCTGTTTTCAGGATTAATTGAAGTCTTCTGAAGTATTCCTTACTAAGTTTTATTCGCATTTGTTCATGGTTTATTGTTGAACCTTCATTAATTCCCAAATATTTATACACTCCCTCTTGCTCAAGTTCTTTTATATCACATTCTTGTCCCAAACTGATGTTTTCCTGGTGCTGCAGTTTTCCTGTTTAAAGGTTGCTTTTGCACACTTATCAAGACCAAATGACATGCTTATATCATCTGAAACAGTTTTGACAACCTGCAGCTGTGCTTTCAGTTCCTCATCTGATGAGCTATACAGTTTTAAATCATCAACAAAGAGAAGATGAGAAGTCTTTACACTCTGTTGTTTTTAAGAGCCAAATTGTAGCCATGGCCTAAGTTGTTAAGTAAACAGCTTAATAGGTTAATGGGAAGGCAGAATAGCAATGGTGACAGATATCCCCACTTTGAATTTTTATCCCTGGGATAATAATTTGTCCTTTATCATGGCTTAATTGCAAAGTGCTTTGCCACTGTTTCATGGTCACTAATGTAGTCGATCAGTGTAGGGTGTATCTTATACATTTTTAAGCACTCTTTTAGCTTTGAATGTGGGATACTATCAAATGCTTTTTTTTTATAGTCAATTCATGCCATGCTTTAGATTCTTCCCCTTTTTGTAGATGTTCATCGTGTTTCACTGTTGCAGTCAATACACTTGGGTTATCCTGCTGGCAGGCTACCTGCAGTCGGCCTGCATTCCAAAGTCCTGGTCCGGCGTCAGTTGCTGTCGCCTCTTCCCTGACATCAGTGCGCCAGGAGTATAAAAGATGCAGCCGACGCCATTTTCTTCAGTCTTTCTTGCCGTGCGGTGTCCAAAGCAAAAGCAGTTCACAGGTGCCGGTCGGCCGACTCCTGAGATTTTCGAAATCGAATTTCAGATCCGAAGTCTTTATTAAAGCTAAGTACCCCATTGGGGAAACTTTTTTCTTGCTCCAGGCCAATGCCAGAAAAAGTTAACAATTATATTTCTTGTGGGAAGCAAATACCTCATAAGGATTTTCATTCTTACTGTATTCCTTGCCTAGGCCCTGATGACGACGTTGCTAGCTGTCGGTTTTGTGCTAGATTTAACCAACGCACTATTAAGCGTCGGTACGATTTTGCCTTTCATTACTTTGGCCGAAGATTTAATTATATAATGCTGTCGGAACAGCCGACGACCAGAGTATATAAAAAGCACAAGGAAAAGGACAGGCATCCGAGGTCCAAAACTGACGACTAGGCCTCCGCTAGGCCAGTCGCCAGTTTGCCGGTTCTCAGTGAGGCACTTTTGCAGCCCCTGACGCCCGCTACCTCAGAGCCACAGGCCACTTCCGACTCCCACGTGGAGACAACTAGGCCTCTGGATACTCAAGGTATTGGACACTCGGAAACTATTCCCTCAGATGGGTCTGGAGCCGCTGAGCAGGCATCGGCTTCTGAGGGTATTTTCAGACCTATACAGTTATATGTCAAGCCAACCTCAGCTTCCAAGGCAAAGACTAAAACAGCTTTAAAGACAAAGAAACAAGTACAGCATTCTCCTGGACAGACTTCCATGCCTAAGAAATAGATGCTTAAAATGGCCGAAGACCTAAGTACTTTGATCAGGGGTTCCCATCCCCCTTCTGATAAGAGGCCTAGGCAAGACACAGACTATGATTCTTCTGATCAGGTTTCCATTTCCTCTGACTCCTCTTCAGAACAGGGATACTCTCTTCCTCCCTATGAGGATTCTGATGCTGAAGAATCTATTCCTTCAGCCTCTCCTCCTGAGGATTATTCTTTTGGGGAAACCCTGCATACCATGAGGGAGCATTTTCACTGGGAGAGCCAAGATTACTCAAACTCTAAGAAAAGGCTCAGAGACTTTCTTTTACTACCTCAGCACAGACCTCTTGCTATTCCACCTGTTCTAGACATTGTAGATGATGTATTTTCAGAGTCCGGCCTGTCTCTTGACTCATTACCCCTTGCACCTGCTAAGCCAGACAGATACTACAGGGTTCCAGATTCTCATAAATTTCTTTATAAAAACCCTGCTGCTGACCCAGAAACCATATCTCAGGGTCCCAAAGGGGTCAAGGCTTCCACTGCAAAAAACCCTGTCCCCTCTGATAGGGATTCTAGGGCTCTGGACAGATGGGGGAAAAAAGTTTACACTTCTGCTACCTTGGCTGTAAGGGCTTTAAATTGTCAGTTTCATGTGCTTAAATAACAGCAATACTTAATGTCACTGCTTAAACAGAAAATGTTGACAAATTCTGAATGTACTGAAAACAAGGAAATGCAGGATTTATTACATGCAGCTGAACAAGTGGGAAAGCATACGTTGCAATGTGGTTTTGATTCACTGGAGGCCTCTTGCAGGGCCGCTGTTACTGGTTCTGTCATTAGAAGGCATGCTTGGTTAAAGGAACAGAATCTGCCTGATCATGTTAAAGCAAAATTATTGGATGTTCCATTACATCATGATACTTTGTTTGGTGTTAAGGCAGAAGAGGTGTTGAAGAAAATGGAGGATAAAGCGAAATCTATGCAGACAGTTAAGGATTTCTTACTGGTACAGCCACCCAGATTTAGCAGGAATTGGCCTTCTAAGAATTGGTCCTTTCCAGTGTCAGACAGGCCACAAAGAGGCAGATACAGATGCCCTAGAGGCAGATCCCAGCCCCAAGGCTCACACAGGCCTAAACAATGGGTGCTTCTACCTCCAAAAGCGGAGAAGACAAATCACAACCATATAGGAAACAGTCCCAATGACTTTCCTCTGCCAATGCCAAGCACTTATCTTTTGGCAGCACCCTTAGGGGGAAAACTAGCACTTTTTCACAAAATTGGCACAAGATCACCCAGGACAAATGGGTGTTGAATATAGTGTCTCAGGGCTACAGGTTTCACTTTCACACCCTTCCAAAGTCAAAAGGTATGCCAGACCTGCCACACAATCAATGGGCAGAGGCACAAAAGCAAGTTTCATCTCTCATAGACGTGAGAGCTATTCAGTGAGTACCACAGCAAGAGCAGGGACAAGGATTTTATTCAAGACTTTTCTTGGTACCCAGAAAGGACAAAGCCTGGAGACCAGTACTGGACCTGTCTATTCTAAACACTTTTCTGGACGTTCCAAAATTCAAAATGTTGACTCTGCAGCAGCTTCTGCCCATGCTGGGCAAGAAGGCTTGGCTTGTAACTTTGGACCTCAAAGAGGCATACCTGCATGTCCCAATCAGACAATCTTGCAGAAGATACCTCAGATTCATAGCTGGCTCAATGCACTACCAATTCTCTGCACTGCCCTTTGGCTTATCTACTGCGCCCAGGGTCTTCACAAAATGCCTGGCACCAGTAAACGCATTTTGCAGACAAAGAGGAATCCAAATATATCCTTACTTGGACGACTGCCTTATTCAAGCAGAGAACAAGGACATTCTACTGGAGCATCTGGCGTTTGTAAAAAAGGTTATTAATTTGCCTAGGGTACACAGTAAACGAAAATAAATCAAAACTGGTACCCTCTCAAGAGATAATATTCCTGGGTGCAAGCTTAAATACAACTGCCCAGATGGCTTATCTCAAGCCAGACAAACAAAGGCAACTGACTTCTTACTTCAAAAAGATGGCAGCAAAGACCCAGTTATCTGCAAGAAAAATTCTGCAGGTTTTGGGCTTCATGGCATCCTGCATTCTGCTAATACCATATGCAAGACTGCATATGAGGAAGCTACAATGGTATCTAAAAAGTGTTTGGACTCAACATTGCCACAGCCTGAAATCAGTAATTACCCTCATTCCCTGCCTGCAACAGGAGTTTTGATGGTGGGCACAGGCCTGTCACCACAACAAGGGACAGCCATTCATTTTACCCACAGCCAGAAAGACACTAACAACAGATGCATCAGATTATGCCTGGGGGGCCCACATGGCAGGAAAATGTATTCAGGAAACATGGCCCACAAGCCAAATGCATCTTCATATCAGTCAAAAAGAGATGCTAGCTGTACAGAATGCCCTGACAGCCTTCAAGGACTTACTTCATCCAGGACAACTGCTGATAAAGACGGACAATACTACAGTCATGTGGCACATAAACAAGCAGGGAGGCACACATTCCTACCCCCTCTGCAGACAAGCCATGACTTTGTGGAACATAGCATTGACTTATCAAGTACACCTGCAAGCACAATTCCTGCCAGGAAAGACAAACACTCTGGCAGACGAACTAAGCAGAAACCTCATGGACCCTCACGAGTGGAAACTAGATCCACAAATCTTCAGCATGATAACAAGGAAATGGGGATGCCCAGACATAGATCTATTTGCCTCCCCTCACAACTGCCAACTACAGAGATTCTGCACAAGGACTTATCGCAAACAAGCATGGAAAGTGGATGCTCTTTCATTCAGCTGGAAAACCCTTACAGTATATGCCTTTCCTCCACTGCCTCTCCTCCCCAAGGTACTCCTAAAGGTCAGACAAGAGAAGCCAAAAATGATACTGATTGCCCCAGACTGGCCACGCCAGCACTGGTATCCAGTCCTAAAGAGTTTGTCTCAAGGCCCAGTCTGGACATTACCGCGAATTCCTCATTTACTGACCCAACAAAACAATCAGATCCTGCACAGCCAGCTCAAAACCATAAATCTGGCTGCATGGCGGATAATATAACCACTCAGAACACACCTCTCTCTAAGCAGTTATGGATGTTATTTTGGAGGCCAGGAGGCCCAGCACCAGAAAATCTTATGCAGAAAAATGGAAGAGATTATGTGCTTGGAACCAGGCACAAGGAATTGACACACTTGTACCAAATATTCCTCAGATTTTACAATACCTAACTGAGATGCTGGACAAAGGCCTATCCTTCTCATCAATTAAGATCCATGCCTCTGTCATTTCAGCTCATTACAATATGGACCCACCTATTTTTTCACATCCACTGCTAAGGCAATAGCTCAGAGGGGCCAAAAACATAAGACCTCCAAGGATAGCACCAATACCTGCATGAGACCTTAATTTTGTCTTGGAAAAACTCACACTGCCTCCTTTTGAGCCAGCCAATACACCTGAGATAAAATTCTTATCATGGAAAACAGCTCTGCTCCTAGCAATAACTTCAGCAAGAAGAGTCTCAGAGTTATAGGCATTAATGGCTGTGGAACCTTTTATTATTTTCCATCCGGACAGGGTTTCTCAAAGGACAAATCCAACATTTATGCCTAAGGTAGTGTCTAGTGCGGCTCTTAACCAAACCATTCATTTACCTACCTTTTATCCAAACCCACAGAATAAAGGGGAGAGACTTCTGCATTCTTTGGACATACACAGACAGCTACGCTTCTACTTGGACAAAACTAAAGCTTTCAGAAAGACTGAGCAGCTCTTAGTGGCATATGCTGCAGGATTGCAAGGAAAAGCTATTTCAAAGCAGACTATTTCAAAATGGATAGGCCACTGTATTCGTTTCTGCTATTCACAACATGGCAAATCAGTGCCTAAGGGCATTAGGCCACATTCAACCAGAGCAGCAGCCACTTCAGCAGCCTTCCTCAGAGGAGTACCAACCAAGGATATTTTGGAGGCTGCAACTTGGACTTCAGTGCACACTTTTACAAAGCACTACCACTTACCTCTTTACTCTAAATCCAGAGCAGGCTTTGCCACTGCAGTTCTGCAGGGCCTCATAGCCACTCCTAATTCTATTTAGGCCCAGCCACTCAACCTCAGCTTTGGGATTCAACCCAACTATAATGACTGCAACAGTGAAACACGATGAACATAGTACAGTTGTGTACCTACCATAAATGTAGATATTGGAGTGTATTCACTGTTGCAGTCCAGGTTACCCTCCTACCCATCCCCCTTTTATTGCTGTGACTTATCTCTACTTCTCTATTCTATACAACCTATGTGGTGTATTTGCTTGTAGATGAAGGTAATGTTTATGTTAGTGCATGCTTTTTTCTAAACAGATTTTTAGCCTACCCTTTTGGGGGCACCTGACATCTGGGGCAAGAAAATGGCATCGGCTGCATCTTTTATACCCCTAGTGCACTGACGTCAGGGAAGAGGTGACAGCAACCGACGCCGGACCAGGACTTTGGAATTCAGGCCGACTGTGGGTAGCCTGCCAGCAGGACAACCCAAGTGTAATGACTGCAACAGTGAATACACTCAAACATCTACATTTATGGTAGGTACACAACTGTACTTTGTCTGGTATGACTTTATTTAACAACAAAATTTGTTCCATAAGACTTTCTTTTATTGCCCTTTTGTTCTACTGCCATAATTGAGTGTTCTACTAAATGACTATAAACTCTGTCGGCATCAATTCCCATGTATTGTTTATATGTCGTTGGAAGGCAAGTTATTGGTCTATAATTTTTAGGGTAGCTTGCAGGTTCACTCTGTACCTTTAAACTTCTTATTCTTTCTTTTACTTCTTCTATCCATTTAGCATCTTTGTCATGTTCCACAAAATGTATCTACTTCCTCTTTTTTTGGCGGTCTTTCAATTCCTTTTACCTTATTTCCCAATTCTCTATAAAACTCTTTTGGGTCATCAGTAAATTGTTTATTTTGTACTTTTCCTTTATATTTATCGGTGTATCTTCTAAGTTTTTCCGCTTGTGCTGAAATTTTTAGTTTATTTGCGATAGTGCATGATAGATCCTGGTCTGTTCTAATACTGTGCTTTGTTTTAATCACATCTATCTTTCTTAGTATTTTTGTTGATCTATTCCCTCTTCTATAGTCTTCTAAGAGGGACACTTCTTGTCTTAATTGCTTTATAGTTTTCTCTATTCGATATTGCCATGATGGTATTCGATTTCTCCCCTGTTCCTTTCCTTGCTGTCTGGCTTCAAGTAAATGTTTATACTGGTTTCCTGTGGAAGGCTCCAAAATATCTTGATATGGCACCTGACCAGTTACTTCCTGTTCCACTGGTTTCCCCTTAATTTAGATATCCATTGCTCTATCCTGTTGTGGTGCTTTCTTGCATTTGATTTTCTACACTGAATCCTTCACTTTGCAGGTACTCCATAACCTCAGTTTCTATTTCTTTAACTTCTCCTTTACTAATCTCCTTTTCTACTTTTCCTCTTTGTCTTCTTATTTTTTGTACTGTAAAGTTTTCCATATCCAGATTCCTTTGCCTGCATTTCTCCTCAAATATCATTGGTGCTGCTCTTTTTGTATTGGTTAGTTTTGCTTTCTCCTTTGTATAAATATTACACCATATTAAATCTCTTTTTCTTTCCCATGTCCATATTTCCTCCAGATGTCTCCTGATCTTCCTGTGTCTCCTTACTTTGGGGACTCACTCCATCATGCTGTGATGTAACCTGTATGAGACCTTCTACACTAAATCCTTCACTTTGTAAGCACTCCATAACTTCAACTTCTATTTTTTTTAACTTCTTTACTAATCTTCTTTTCTATGTTCCATCTTTGTGATATTATTTTATTATTGGAAAAATTTTCCATATCCGGATGCCTTTGCCTGTATTTCTCTTCAAATACCTTTGGGGCTGCCTTCTTTATATTGATTAATTTGGCTTTCTCCTTTGCATAAATATTGCACCATATCAAATCTCTCTTCGTTTCCCAGGTCCATATTTATTTTTATATTGTTCAAATATCTCTAGGTTTTGTTGTTTATATTTTTGTACTTCCTCAGATGCTTCTTTTTCCAAACAGATCAAAGTTTCTTGATCTGTCTACTGTTTTTCACAAATTTGTTGTATTAATGAACGCAAATTTTCATTTGAAGCTTCTGACAGTTTTTCTTGCGGAAGTATTTTTCTTTCCTCTAATTTCTCTCTTAATCGTTTTGTATATCTTGTGTCTGGAAATTCTGGGCTTTTTGCATAATAATAACAATACGTAATTTCTTTCTTATCCTCAATAATCGACTCTATCATCTTTATAGCTCTTCTTTGGCCTATCAGGTTTTGTGATTTTTGTGGACTACTACTTCCTTCTACAACTGGGGGGGGGGGGGGCATCCTCCCCCTGGGCCTGGCCTGGCCCCATTGTAGGAATGTTTCCGTATTTTGAGGATTCTACACTGTCATTTTTTCCAGTCCTGGCACCAGTGTGCCTACTAGGATTGGGCACTTTTTATCCTGGGTCTTGTGCACTCAACTGTCTCTTTTAATTTTGACCTATTTCTGTCCATGACATATGCTATATAAATACAGTCTATATATCAGTGTCGCCTTGGTGAGATTTTGTAAAAACAGGGTCCACCTCGCGAAGGTACTCACCAAGACTTGAGGATGAATTCAGTTTCAGCACTACTTCTCTCCTTTTCTTGCTGACTTTCATCTCTCCATTTGGATGTAATCTGTTGGCCATGAAGGTGAACTTTGCCCTTTTCCAAATTGTAGTGCTATCTTGGAGTTGGTATATTTAATTGGGGGGGGGGGGTTAGAATGGTGCTGTTTAGGTTTTGTTTGTTGTTGACTGAGTGATTACTTACCCTGGGAAGATCATTGTTGATGCGGTCTGTCGATGAACTGGGTTTTCGTTTATTTCGTCTTGATGATATGGTCTTCCATCATCTCGGGTTTTGATGTAATGAAGTATATCCTTATATAATATGTATTCAAAAAATGATGTAGCAGGCAGCGTTTTTGAAAATTTATTTTTATTATCACTTTTTATTATGATTATGATATTTTAGGATGTGATACACTTATATAGGCAGGGCAAGTTGATTGTTTAGTAGTTAATTAAATCTGGTGTAGCCAATGCTTTTGCAGCTCTACTGTGGTTTGTATAGGGATGGTTTGAATTTTGGAGACTATTTAAAACTGGCTGCTTTTAAGTTATTTAGTTCTAATGAAGTCTGTTATTTGAAGACGAAAGTGCTCAACTTGTTATATTTTTCTTTATTAAAATTGACTTAGTTACAGTAGACTCTCTCTTATCCAGCCTCTCTTTAACTGGCCTCCTCTTTAACCAGTCATAAAATTTCTGCCATAGCCCTAACAAAAGGCAACAGAAAAGAACAATTCCACCTCCTCTGGGCTAAATAATGACAGACATTTGAATTTTAGACTTCATATTCATTCCTGTTATTCTAGCTGATTTATAACATATATGTGCATTTTCTGATTAACCAGCCATTCTTTTATCCAGCCCTAAGGTCTGGTCCCAGCGAGACCAGATAAGATGGAGTCTACTGTACTTCACCTGGCTTGTCTGTGTGCCTCTTGCGGTAGTTGTGCTTTTTTTTTTTCATTCGTCAAGCGTTAGTGGTTGGTATCCTTGGGGACAAGAAAGAACAGAAGATGGCTGACTATATGTCTGCCTTTATCTCAAGATGTGGAGTTGCCCAGAGGGTGGGAGGCATAAGGTCACTGTAGGGAGGAAGGAAATCAGTTCTGAAACTATGATGTGATGTTTTATTCTGACTGCAGTAGAAATCCCTCAGGTTATGACTGCAGAAATGACTGCACTCAAACATCTGCAAATGGTAACACAGTGGTATGTCACTGATATTAATGATTCATTAGCAGATTGAGAACCCTCCACCTCCTCCGTGTTTCAGGTAACTACTACTCAGATGGAGAAGGGGCATCATTTAATCATGCTTGCTGTAAAGACAGTGTTTCTTGCTCTAAAATCACTGGAAACGAGAAGACCCTAGAGCCCCTCCTGTTCTAGTTAGACAATTGGCCCATGATGTGGTAGATAAACAGGCTAGGTCGTGTATAATTCTAACTCCTTTGTCGACAGGCAGGAGCATCAGACCAACAGAAATTTATATCCTTTCACATCTTGGGAAGATGAATGTGTTGGGAGATTCCTTTTGTGACAGTTTAGTGTCCTAATGCTAAAGACCTGAGAATCCAACCTGGACAGGTTCTTCTAAAAGTGAAGCAATCCGGACATTAACCTGCTCACCACAAGCAAGAATGCTGTCCTTTACTAATTCTGCTCAGTTCATCATGGCAGCGGGGGATGATGGTGGATGCATTCTCTTTCCAGCGGCATGGAATATATGCAAATACCTTTTTCCCCTGTCCTTTGATTATGTACCTCATTGCAAAATTTATTATTTTTATTTTGTTTTATATTATTTTCAAATATGTTAACTAGTTGATTACACTGGTTTGAGGACCCTTTTCAGGTACAGGTGGCCATGATGGCACAAAAACAGACTAGTAGATATAGCATATGAAAACAACTCAAATGCAATAATAAAAATACAAAAAATTAACATAGTGCACAACACAGAGAAAAATATAATGCAATAACCTTAAAATGTAAAACAATATTGTGGAATTCTGATGCAAATAATGGAGGTCGCAGTCAGACTACTGAGAGTGATAGAATGTATAGTAAGAATTTTGAAGGGAACTGAATTGCATATTGAGCAAAAGTATAGATAAATGAATGTGAACATAATGGGGGGGGTGAGAGATCGAAAGAGAGCAAGAGAATGTAAAAGATGTAAGCCAGCAAGATGCAGATTTAAGACAAGTAAAAGTCAACAAGGAAAGTGTGGAGTGAGAATCTGGAAAGAGGGAGGCGTTTAGTAGAAAGTTAACAGTAAACTTAACAGAAGAGAAAAGATGGGGGATATAATAATGTAGTAGAAAGGTAACAGTAGGGTTAATGGATCATAGGATCATAGAGAGTTACTAGGCTAATGGTCCTAGGGCCCTTACAAGCCTAGTCAAATTCTACCCTTATTTCCATGATCAGCACCTATTTCTGCTGTCCAAGAGGGACACAGGTGGAACACCCCCCCCCCCCGGGTCAAATTTACGGTTACCCATCAAAATGTCCAGATTGTGCGTGAAGAGGGCCAATGGGGTGTTCTGTTTGACATGAAGTGGGAGTCTATTCCAAAGGCGTGGTAATCTCTGGGAGACAAATCTGTCCCTCCAGCAGGTTATATTAATGTCACTTACCAGGTTAAGGTCCTTAGAGTGGGTAACCCATGTACCATTTGACTTATGGAGATGCAGTATTTCCAATAAAGCAGGGTCAGAGATTGCCCTGTATGCAAGGCAGAGATCACCTCTGAGCAGTTTGTATGAAACAGAATAAAGTGACAGTGATTTCAGACTATCCACATAGGACAGATGCTGAAAACCATGAATTTTCCTTATAAGGAACCTTTGTAGTCCATCCAGTTGCAGCAGGTGCTTGGAAAGGTACATACCAAAAAGGGCGTTGTACTCAATTATTGACCTGATGAGGGAAGAGTGCAGGTAGGTTATAACTTTATTTTTTCTGGAGGCAGTGCCCTTACTTATGAGATGAGCCATATAGAATGCTCTTCTTACCACTGTGGAGACATGGTGGTCAACCAGTGTGCCCAGGTCTGTCACCATTGAGTGCATACTTAAGGTGTTGCTATTGATGTGGTAGTTAGCAGGAATATCACCCTTACCACAGGGGATAATACATTTTTTGCCAGGACTTTGGCACCAATCATTTGTTTCTGTAAGACCCTCTTGTAGGATGTTGACACCATTTGGAGATTCTATGACTGCTCCCAGTTTGCAATCATCAGCAAACTTTGTCAGCCACAGACCTTTAGTTTTTGCTTGTACTTTGGAGAAATAGATTCCAAACAATAGAAGTCGCAGGACTGATCCCTGTGGAACACCACTGTTTGCAGGTCTGCTGTTGGAGGTGGATTCCCCTATTTTGAATATATGGGTTCTATCGGTGAGCCAGTTAGCAAACCATCTAATGGTATAAGGGTTGCTACCTAGCTGGGTGAGTTTGTCAATGATGCCTGAGTGGGGGATAGTGTCAAAAGTCTTGGCTAAGTCTAAGTAGGCTGTATGCACAGATTTCCCCTCGTCCAGGGCCGTCTCGAAGAAGTTCACCAGGTTTAACAGGCATGATCTCCCTTTGACAAATCCAAACTGAGTAGGGTCAAGTGTTTGGAGATTACCTTTATCTTTGTTGATAAGGTCCATGATGATTCGCTCCATGGCCTTGCAGATAAGGCTAGTCAGGCTAATAAGTCTATAGTTCCTGGAGTCTGTGGAAGCACCACCTTTGTGCAAAGGAATAATGGTGGCCATTTTCCATTCAGCTGGGACGAAGCCAATGCTTAGACTATGATTGAAAAGAGTACCCAGTGGTGTTGCTAATTCTTGTTGGAGCCCATGTAGGATGCAGTCTGGGATGTTATCAGGTCCCGTAGATGCTGTGTTTTTGGCCTTAGAGAGGGCGTTTACGACTTGTTCTTTAAAGGTATAAAGGTAGGGGACAGGTGGTAGGGATGTTATGGAATACATGTGGCAGAGATGGGGGAGTGAAATTTTCACAGAACGTGACAGCCAACAGGTTAACTATGTCCACAGGGTCTCTGCCTTTTTGAATTTCTGCAAGTCTTTTGGGTTTCTAATACCATGATGGGAATGGACCCCATTCCTAAGTCAAAGTACAATTAAAGTTCATGAAATTAGTATTGTTTCACTCTTTGATGTTAGCCAAAAGTGCTCTTCGGAGCACCCGCAATGTCCCCAGTAATGACTCCTTCTGCAATTCGTATGGTGTTACATGAATTGGTAACATATCTAAATACGATTGCAAATTCTTTTTTATAAGACCAGTTACTCCTACTACTACTGGAACTGTCTGGGTATCTTTCTTCCACATGGCTCTCGTTTCTGACTGAAGATCCAGGTATTTTATGACTGTGTGTCTTTCTGTATGCAAGACACTGTAGTCACTGGGTGTGGCAATTTCAATGATCAATGCTACTTTTGTCTTCTTTTCTTGGACCACTATATCCGGTTTTCTAACGTCTATCTGTTGAACTGCTGGTATTGGGTGATCCCATGTAATATAAACGTCGTTTCCAGTGTTTTTCAGCCACTTCAATACCATAATATTTGCACAATCTCCAGTGTAACAGTCTCACCACATTATTATGCCTTTCAGTATACAGTCCCTCTGCCGTTAGTGTGTCGCAACCAGCAACAAGGTGTGTGACTGTTTCCAGTTCAGTTTTACAAAACCTACATATGTCTTTCTCCCACATGTTCAATGGACTTTGTAAACCAGCGTGTATGTAGCCCACTATCTTGGGCTGTCAATATTAACCTTTCATTTCTTGATGTGAATTCACCTCTCCTTAACCATTCCTGTGTTCGTTCTTGATCAACATGAGGCTGTTCCAGAAGTTTTCTATACTTGCAACTGTATTTATGTTTTTTCCACATTTCTTGCCTTTTCATCTGGTCCTTCACCTTATATTCTTTCTTTTCTTTTTTAGCACATTCAGTTGCTGCCTGATTTTTATTTACTTCTGGTATAATTTCCATGCTTCTGCTAAATTAAGCAGAGATGTCATCTTAGATTTATTCTCTTCATGTTTCAAAACCTTCACTACATTTGGATCCTGTGAGGTCAGCAGATAAGTGTGGAGTCCCATGATTGTAAATCTATACATGTAATCAATTTCAAGGAGGCCAATCCCTCCTTCAGAGTGGGGAATATATAATCTTGGTTTACACTGATTTTTATAAATCATTTGGTAAGCATGAAGTATCATTCTTGTTTTAATATCCAGTCTGTCCAACACTTTTTGGGGCCAGTCAATCACTCCAAAACTATAAGTTAGGACAGGAAGAGCAAATTGATTTATGGCTTGGATCTTGTTCCTAGATGTCAATGCTGTTTTCAGGATTAATTTAAGTCTTCTAAAATATTCCTTACTGAGCTTTATTCGCATTTGTTCATGTTTTATTGACAACCCTTCATCAATTCCCAAATATTTATACACTCCCTCTTGCTCAAGTTCTTTTATATCACATTCTTGTCCCAAACGTATGTTTTCCTGGTGCTGCAGTTTTCCTTTTTTTAGGTTGCTTTTGCACATTTATCAAGACCAAATGACATTCCAGTATCATCTGAAAAAGTTTTGACAACCTGCAGCTGTGCTTTCAGTTCCTCATCTGATGAGCTATACAGTTTTAAATCATCGACAAAGAGAAGATGAGAAGTCATTAGACTTTGTTGTTTTCTAGAAGCCAAATTGTAGACATGGCCTAAGCTGTTGAGTAAACAGCTTAATGGATTAATGGCAAGGCAGAATAGCAATGGTGACAGAGAGTCACCCTGGAATCCACAGTCATCCACAGGGTCAGTGTATGTGGTATGATGAGAAGTGGAACCCATCACACTAGGATGATAAAATGAAAAAGCCTAATAAGGGTAGGAAAGTTAAAAAAGTAGAAAACAACACAGTAGGATGGTAGGTTAGAAGGATTAATAAGCTATGAAAGTAAAGAAGTAGAAAACAACACAGTAGGATGGTAGGTTAGAAGGATTAGTAAGGGTAGGAAAGTAAAGAAGTAGAAAACAACACAGTAGGATGTTAGGTTAGAAGGATTAGTAAGGGTAGGAAAGTAAAGAAGTAGAAAACAACACAGTAGGATGGTAGGTTAGAAGGATTAGTAAGGGTAGGAAAGTAAAGAAGCACAAGAATACATTTGACGTTGATGAGAAAGGAAAATGTGAAGAGGAGGTAACAAGATAAATGGGTGAGGAGTTTGTTTTTTATTAAAGTAGTTACATTAAGAAAGAACAAGAATTATCCTTCTTATCCCCAAGTAGCCACACTATGTGCACTTTCAAGTTCTCAGATACTGGCAGTGCAGAATACTGTCTCAGTACTAGTCTAGGAAGTCCGCTTCAGTTGGGGTGGCATCCAGTTCCATCTCAGGACATGGAGTTTCATTCAGAACTCTTGTTCATACTAGACATTCCATAAAACATCAAGGCCACTAGGAAGATTTCCATTCAGCAGATACATCCTGCTAAGCAGAAGAGGTTTTCCATTTGAGCACTTTGGTATCCTGTGCCTCACTTGTTAGTTTGTAGGTGATCTTTACTTAGTCAGGCACCTGTTATTGCTGGCCTGTAAGAAACCCGTTGCCTTGTCCAAATAGGTGGTCCTGTTAACTCAGAGGGGAGGGTACCCTTATCTGTCCAAGGCTATCAACCCTCAGCTTGACAGCCTGGAAGATATAACCCTGCTACCCTATTTTCCTGGCTTATGTTTGAGTTACTCTGTATTCAGAGTGCATGCCTTCCCATTATGACCTTGAACTGTGGTTTAGAACTGACAAGTCAGATAGTTGTTAAAAGGGTTCTGCATTGTTACTCTTTCTCTATCTTTTTTTATATGCCTTTATTGAATTATCACCTGAGACATAGTCAAACTTGCATTTATATAAAAGTAATCAAACGATATTAAAAGTTCACATTTACAGACATTATACACCACATATATTGTTATGTATCATATAATCTAAGCAACATTATATAAATTATTCAATTCCTGCCTTCTGTTAAACTTCGGGGAGAAGATATTAAGACTGTTTGTGCTCAAGGGAAAGCCATTATGCTCTTGCAGTGACAGAAATAAGTGGCGAGGTACCAGTTTCTGGAATTTCATGGAAGATTGGCAAGCGCTGGTATACACTGCCTGTCTAAAAGATATGTCTTGGAAAAAGAACTTAAGAGTGATAGGGTTCTCAAGAAGAAAAGTACTGAACTGTGTTAAGTACAAGAAAGATAAACTTGTGTATTGGACTTTTTTTCTTTTTCAGCAAAAAGCATTTTTATTGAGAAAGCTTATTAACTTCTGTCATTCCAAGCAAATATGGCTGCTGGGAAACATAGCATAATCATAGTTTAATTTGAAAACCGGTTTGTTAAAGACCAGGTGTTAGCTTTGGATGCATGGCCCAGTGGTGAATGATGGACATGTTAGCTTTGGATGCATGGCCCAGTGGTGAATGATAGACATGTTAGCTTTGGATGCACAGCCCAGTGGTGAATGATGGATGTGTGAGGTCTGGATGCATGGCCCAGTGGTGAATGATGGATGTGTTAGCTCTGGATGCATGGCCCAGTAGTGAATCATAGACTTTAGGGATTTTTCAACCATGATTTTTCAGGACAAAAGATTCAACAAGGAATTTGATTTTTTTTTTGATGAAGTGAAAGAATGACATTTGAAAATTTTAAAGTTTAAATTGATGTATCCTGCTATTCTCGAGGTTTTTTCCCCAATGAAGTGAGACGATTCGTAGAAACCATTTTGAGCACCTGTTTGAGTGCTTAACTTTTCAAATTCAGAACATAGTTGAAAGTAGTGAGTCAGACTCTTCAGAAGACATTGATACTCAACGTAATTGTCAGACGTCAGCAGAAGATGAATAGCAAAGTGAACACTAACAGGACGTAGACGAGCAACAAGAATATTTTTTCTTTAAATTTGGAAAGTTGCAGTATTGAGAATCACTGAGGACTGAGTACTGATATTAGAGTTGGTATCTGGGATTTTGTATAATTGAGAATATTAGTATGGAGAATAATATCGCAAACCTCCTAAAGCATACAACAGCAAAGCAACAAGAAACTCAGTATGAAATAAACTGTTGAAGTCACCACGAAAGAAGTCAACATCCTTGTTGATATATAATCCAACTATATATTTTTATAATCCAACTTAAAGCAGTTAGTGATGTTACATACAAATAACTGATACGGTTTTGTTTTGTTTTATATTTCGCTATATTGTATTTAAATTAGAGAGATGTTAGCGGACACTCAACTTAAGCAATTTTACTATGTTTTGCTAGTAATTATCAAATATGGAGTGTGAATATGAGAACACCATTTGTTGGTATGTTATAGGGAGATCTGAGTTTAAAAGCACATTACCACTTTAAAAGCACACTACCACTTTAATACCAGCATTTTTCTAATTGATTTATTGGTTTGATACAAATTGTATAATTGTTTTGATTGAATTAATTGAGATCTGATTTTAACTATAAAAGAGAGAGTCAGAATTGTTAGAATTTAGATCTGATGAAGCGTGCATGTGGCACGTGAAAGCGCTCATCTTTTGTTTTATCGAATAAAAGTTGGATTATATATCAACAAGGACGTTGACTTCTTTCGTGGTGACTTCAACAGTTTATTTCATACTGATTTTCTTGTTGCTTTGCTGTTGTATGCTTTAGGAGGTTTGTGATATTATTCTCCATACTTTGTTTGTCTTTATATCGCTACCTCCACATGATGGAACCGGTGAATCTGGAATTGGACTATAACCCAGAGTCGAGGGTTAATACCATGAATATTGATAACTTTCTTCCACAGAAGAATAATCCTTTATTAACTCTGAATCTATCTGAACCGGTGAGTACAAGAACAATTAATAATAAGAATGATGAAAATATGACTGAGTTTAATAACTTGACGAGAACTGGAAAATAATCTTTACAAAATTCAGAGGTTTTCCTGGCAGAGGAAACACTTAGAAGCTTGTGTCCATTTTAAAGTAATACCTAGGGGCATGCATGTTCTATGCACACCCACGTATGGACAACAATATCCTGACCTGCTAAAAAAGTGGCAGGACTTGAACATAGATCTTGGCTTCAAGTATATAAAGTTGCTGTTAGACTACTTTGGGCCACTGGAATGTGAACTGCAGAAAAATACTGATAAATTGTATAAGAATATTTGCGAACATTTTAAGTCTGAATTTTGTACCAGGAGACTTAGTAATATACTGACACAGATCAACATTTATAGTGATAAGCTCCAGTTTATCAAACAGCGGAAGCTTGTTAGAGACCATAATGATTTTGTATTGGGGAACATCTTCATTTGGCCCAGGAGTTCCGAACAAAATCAGTCAAATACAGAACGCATTGAACAAATGCATGACAGTAGCCATGAATTTACATCTTCTACAGCTGAGGCAAGTCAAAATTGTGGGTCCATTTCTTCAGCTGCTGTCATTGATTCGTCTAATTCAAGTGCCTTTGACGTCAACAATGCGACTGGATTGGGAACACCACCTCCTAACCAACAAGCGCTACATGCTTCCAACGACCAACTTAGATTGGGAGCCATTAAATGAACTGTGAACGTCAATTCCATGGGTGAACAACCAGACTCTCCTTTTCCCATAAAACAGACCAGATTTGCCAGAGGGAGATCACACAGCAGAGGTCCAAAGAAATGCAAATATTCTCACGACAGGTACGGGCAACAGAAAAAAGTTTGGAACTGACTTCTTTGGTTTTTAATCATTCAAAGTATGTTTTGTCTGATTCAGATTTGTCGTTACTTAATAAAGGGATGAATTTCATCCCTTCTCAACCGAGTCATTTGAGTGAAACGTTTAATGACCTTAGATTGTTTGCAAGGAAAGTGGCGTTGAAAGTTTATTTCAAGGATAATGGGGACAAATGTATTAATGTGCCTTGTTTTGACTTTATGAAGCCTAAAAGCACTTTCTCACCTGCATTACCTTCAGCTGTAGACTGCTTTGTTAAATTATGTGAAAGGGATCTTTATTCACATTATTCAAAAAGAACTAACAGTAACAAGTTTTATAATTTGAGCAGCACAGAGCTTAGTTCTTTGCGAAATCTTCGCTCAAATGAAGAAATTATTATTACCCCAGCCGATAAAGGTGGGGGTGTTGTGCTGTTAGATTCTAACGAGTATATATGTAATATGGAATTATTGCTAGAAGATGTTGACACTTACAAGAATTTACATGTTGATGATGTGAAAGTTATAGTTAGTAACATTCATGACAACTTATATGACATGTTGATGTGCAGACAAATGAGTAGTGAAACATATGAATTTTTACACATTAAGAATCCCCTCATTCCATGCCTGAAGGGTTTGCCAAAAATCCACAAAAAATTGTCTCCTATTCCCATGCGTCCAATCGTTTCTGGGAGAGGTTGGGCCACCTATAATATTTCGGTGTTTTAGAGAAGTTGTTAAGACCATTGGTTGATACCATACCAACCATTTTGAATGACACTTACCAGTTATTGAATGATATTGAACTATTGCAAGGTAACTTTATTAAGATGGAGAATGTACTTTTAGTGACACTTGATGTACGAAATTTATTCACCTGCATACCAAATGAATATGGCCTACAAGCCATTAGGGAGATAATTGTCAGTGAAAGCACGTTCAGTGTTAATAGACAAATTCTATTATGTCAACTGCTGGAATTGGTTCTGTATAACAACGTTTTTATGTTTAACCAGAAATACTATCTACAGACATGGGGTGTCGCCATGGGCACCCCATGTGCTAATACTTATGCTAATTTAGTCTTGTACTTCTGGGAGAAACAGCATTTATTCAACAGTATCTGGAGTGACAGGATCCAACTATATAGGAGATTTGTGGATGATGTGGTTATTGTGTGGTCAGGCACCAAGCCAGAATTTCAGGAATTTCTGTGCTATTTAGAATCTACCACTGATTTTCTGAGGTTTACGGCTGAATATTCAGTGGATAATGTTGATTTTTTAGATGTAAATCTGCAATTTAACAGTGATTATGGAATAGTATCTAGATTATACAGAAAACCATGCTGGAAAAATACACTATTATGTTTCAACAGCATGTACCCTAGGCACATGTTTGCAGGCATCATAAGAAGTCAGTTTGTTAGACTAACTAAATTATGTAAAGACTCTGATGTGTTGTTAAAAGAGGCCGAAAATATGGAACATTTATTTCTTGAAAGAGGATATACCCCGTGTTTAGTTAGAGAGATCAAGAAGGACATTATAAGCTCAGTGACAACCAATATAGAACTGGATGAGATATGTATGGCTAATGTAGAACAACAGACACGCACCTCATTTTCTAAATGACAAGGGATGTGTAGTGATACCAGGGTGAGGTTTATGATGAAATACACCAATGATGTTACAGAACTTAAAAAGATTGTGAACAAACATTGGAATGTGTTAACCATGGAGGATTCCATTAGGAATATAGTTGGGGATAAACCCTCCTTCATGTTCCATAACTGTGACAATTTGAAGGCTATATTTAACTTTGATTCAAACAGAGTGAAATTTGACCCTGTTGATGATGGCTCCTTAAAGGGCAGCTTTCCTTGCAAAAAGTGCAATATGTGCCAATATATTACTGAAATACAAGTTTATAAACATCCTTTTGGCTTCTTTAAATTTGAACCCAAATCTTTTGCTAATTGTGACACCATGAATCTGATATATATGGCAACATGTGTACAATGTGATGCATTTTATATAGGGCTTACCAAAAGGAAATTTAAAGAACGGATTTACAACCATATTTATGACATCAGAAAAAAGAATGAGTTGAATGCCCTAGCAAGACACATTAATATATACCCTAATCATGGGTTTAGATTTAGGGTTTTACAAGTTGCCAAACAAAGTCTAAGAATGGGAGATAATTTAAATTATTTAGCTCGATTGGAGCTTGAATGGATATTTAGAACGGGGGCACATTTACACCCAGGTCTTAACCATTACGTTTCACTGAAACTGGTTTTAGAAAATAATACCCGTAGGTGATTTTTAATTGAACTATTGATAGTCATGATGTTGAAGTTTGATCATGAGGTATTATAGATTTTATGAATTTATGATGAGGTCTTTTGTCCAACATGTTTGTTGTATACTTATATGATATTTATTTATTTTATTCCATATTCTGTGTCAGTTCAACCTTATATATAATGTATTTGCATTTAGTATAGATATTTCTGATGCATTGCAGCTGCATTTTTACCCATATAGTTATTATGTTATACTTATTTATTTAGTTTTAAAAGTTATTGGAAATTACTATAAGTAAACAGAAGTATAATATAATATAATATATGTTTTAAATGAGTTTGTATAGTACAGCATGCACTTAATTGAGTTCATGCTATACTTCATTAAATGGTAATTATTTATGGAACTTCACCGCCTCATTATTGATGATGATGTTTATATGGCTTATTCCATATATTAAAACTGTAGATATATTGCCATTACTTACATCTTTATTTTATTTTATTTGTTTAAAGCAGTTAGTGATGTTACATACAAATAACTGATACGGTTTTGTTTTGTTTTATATTTCGCTATATTGTATTTAAATTAGAGAGATGTTAGCGGACACTCAACTTAAGCAATTTTACTATGTTTTGATAGTAATTATCAAATATGGATTGTGAATATGAGAACACCATTTGTTGGTATGTTATAGGGAGATCTGAGTTTAAAAGCACATTACCACTTTAAAAGCACACTACCACTTTAATACCAGCATTTTTCTAATTGATTTATTGGTTTGATACGAATTGTATAATTGTTTTGATTGAATTAATTGAGATCTGATTTTAACTATAAAAGAGAGAGTCAGAATTGTTAGAATTTAGATCTGATGAAGCGTGCATGTGGCACGTGAAAGCGCTCATCTTTTGTTTTATCGAATAAAAGTTGGAGTATATATCAACAAGGACGTTGACTTCTTTCGTGATAATTAAGACTATTAAATTGTATTAACATTTAGATTTTGTTTTTTTAAGTCGATTGTTTGTTGTACTGGTTTATACATGATATGGGTATGGATAACATTCTAATCAGATGCGGTATTGGGTGAATTCCAAGAATATATTTTTGCTACATATGATGTAAGAATGAGATGTAGAATAATGTCTGCAGATTTCAGTTATTAGCTGTGTGTAAATTTGTAGATGGTTTATGTACTAAAAGCCATTTAAAACTTTACAGTATTTGGTTGCGCATGATGCAAGGGTTTAGTAGTACATTTTACTGTTAAGTTTATCTGTTTTTTTTTTTTGCATAATGATTAATTGTAACCAAGACTATGGCAATATCTAATGAAAAAGTGTTATTCTTTTTCTTAAGTGGTGGGAGACACATTATTGAAATAACCTTAGATTTCCCTTTATTCATATATTGCTTTGCTATAAGGATTTATTGTTAGTAGCCCATAAAAATTGTTTTTGTATGGTGATTATGGGTTGTTGAGGAAATAACCAAGGCTTGAAATTGCAAGTGGGTCTGAAGTGAATGACATGCATATTGAACAGGATTATATTGGAAATGAATTGTTGTTATATGCCTTGGCCAAACAGGATAGAAACCATTGTTTGTTATGGTGAGTGAGGATTTGGTTTTGTGCTGATTGAGGTGCTTGACTGATTAGCTGAGATTCTGAATTCCCTGCATGGAAGACTTAGGGTTTCTAGGATTGTTTTATACAAGTGCATGTGAAACATGCAGTAGTTGGTACATTTAAGTAGCTAGAGTGACTGTGGTTTCCTTTAGCTGAAAGATGCATCCTCATGAATAAAACTGGAATGGTTTGGCAACTGATTGGGTACACCAAATTTAGATGCTGAATTAATTTAATTAGGAACAAAGTTGTATGCTGGGTAACCCGATAGGGTTAGTTAAAGCAGTAATTAGCGCTGTGCTCCCATTTTCTCCCCATTTCAGTGAATACAGTTGCTAGGGGCTTTTCCAGAAGCCATATATTATGGCTCTCGGCAGTCCTTGTAGCAGTGTGACATTGCTCTTGTGGACGCCAATGGGTATGTGAATGCTATATGCATGCCACTGGTATTCACAACATTTTTGCAGCCATCGTACACTACTGTAGTCATGGGTAGTGCAGTTTATGTGAACAGATAGTCATCATGGAGCAAACTGCCTCCTCATAAATTGATAATTAGCTTTGAGCCACATCACTGTAAACCGCCTAATCATGTTAGCCTTTCCATGGCCATGCAAGGCATGTTTCTGTATCTGGGTATGTTTTTGGGGTAGTGCCAAAAACTTATTGTAGAGGCATTTTTATAAAGAGATGGCTTTATGGTTTGGATGGCAACACTACCATCTAATGTGTTCAAACACAACATTTTTTATGCACTCAGAAAGGGTCATTTTTATTCATTGGTTCTTACTAAGTCTGCAGCCAAAAAAATACCATTAAGAAGTTCCGCCACATCACCCAGTACTGGTGGGAAATAGTAGTGCCCCCATTCAGAAGACTTTCTCCACATATTCCTGATGAAAATTTGTGACCACCCATCTGTTCATTCGGATTGCTTTTAAACGTTGTTGCGAAAGTACTCTGCTAGCTAGGTTACACCAGCCTATTCCAGAAACAGGGTATATGTTGGGTTAGGTGTGTATCAAGCCAGCTTGTTGATGTAATATTGTAGGTTTAGGTCTCTGGAACAGGTGATGATGTTCTTCATGTTTCACTGTTGCAGTCATCACTTGTGGGTTATCCCTGCCGGGTAGTCCTCGGCAGGCCCGAATAACATAGTAAAGGATTTCCCTCCTGCATCGGCTGTCGGTCACCTGAGACTGACGTCAGGTTGTCAGGGCTATAAAAGGAGTCTTTCTTGCCATGGAGCCAGAAGCAGAAGTTTGCAAGTGCATTGGTCGATCGTTGCCAGAGTGAGGGAGAAACGTACTAAAGCTACGTGCCCCTTTGGGGAACCTTTTCTTGCACTTAAACCGATGTCCAAGAAAGTGAATAACTGTCTCCGTTGTGGAAAACAAGTACTGCACCAAGACTTTCATAATCTGTGTGTAACTTGTTTAGGCCCAGACCAAGACGTCCCCGGATGTCGGTTCTGTGCCTTATTTAATGCTAGGACCATCTGTAGAAGAGCTGGAATTTGTAGCTAAGCATTTCAGGAAGAGTAGTTACCAATGCAAAATGGCATCCGTCGGTCAGTTTGCTGTAAAGAGACCACAGAAGGTTAAGCCCTCAGACAACTCAAACCTGAAGTCAGCCAGCCAACCGCCCAGTAGTACAGTGGAACTCAGTGAGGCGCATACGCAGCCCCTGACGACAGCTGAAGAAGTATCGCATGGCTCTACCGAGACACTTTTGGAGTCCAGTACGCCACTGGATCAGGCTTCTCATATTGAAATGTCGGTTGCCAGCCCCACGGTTGGGGTCCGGATCCGCTTTGCAGGCACCGGCTTCCATGGATGTCTTTCAGATTACCGACGCCAGGCAAAGATAGACGGCCACACCGCCAGTCAAAACCACACATAAGCCCATTGAATCACTTAGACCCAAGACCAAAGCCACCCCTAGGAAAACACCTTCCACGGAGCCCAGTCACTGACTACCTCTCACCCAACCTGCTCAGTCTCAGCAGTTACTTAGGATGGCTGAGGATTTAATCTCTCTCATCAGGGGTAACCAGTCTGCTCAAGCTGCTCCAGACAAAAGAAAAAGGGACTTTTTTCCAGAGGTGCTTTCGGAGCCAAAGTCAGAGGACTCTGAATTTTTGGACTTGGACACTGAAGAACAGCCCCTGACAGCCTTTGAAGATTCTGATGCTGAGAAATTCATTCCTTCTGTATCCCCTCTTGAGGACATTTTATTCAAGGAGACATTAAATTCCTTCAGAGAGCATTTCCATTGGGAGGTCAGGACTACCCCCAGTCAAAGAAGAGACTGAGAGAGTTCCTGGACATGCCACAACATAAACCTTTAGCCATTCATTCCATTCTGGATATGGTAGAGGATGTCTTCCTGGAGTCTGGCCTCACCTGTGATGCCCTGCCTCCTGTACCCAGAAAGCCTGACAGATATTATAGGGTGCCAGACACCCATAAGTATTTTTCAAGAACCCTGCAGCTGGCCCAGAGGTCATTCATTACTCAGGGACCTCAGGGGGCTAGGCCAGTTTCTCCAAAAATCCCATATCCTCTGGCAAGGAGAGCAGAGCCTTGGACTGATGGGGGCAAGAAGGTCTACACTTCGGCTACCCTAGCCATTAGAGCTCTCAATTGCCAATTCCATATGCTAAAATATCAACAGAACATGCTGGACTTATTAAAGCAGAAAATTTTCACCTTACCAGAAAGTACTACTACCAGAGAACTAGGAAATCTGATACACTCCAGCTCTCAAGTGGCCAAGCATTCCCTGCATTGTGGCTTTGATGCTTTGGAAGCCTGTAGCAGGGCTGCAGTTTCTGACTCAGTCATTATTAGGCATGCATGGTTGAGAGAGCAACCATTGCCTGATCTGGTTAAATCAAAACTTCTGGGCGCCCCCTTGGATAAGGAACAATTGTTCGGCCCTAAGGCAGAGGAGGTGATTAAGAAAATGGAAGTCAAGGCCAAGTCAAGGCAGATGGTCAAGGATTTCCTGCAGGTACAACCCCCACCCCCCCAAATTCAGCAGGAACTTCCCTACCAAGCACTGGTCCTTTCCTGCCCAGGCAAAAACTATGCAAAGGAAGGGGCGCAGAGATAGGCCCTCCAGGCACCAGCAGCAAAGGCCTAGATAGTGGACCTCTACTACACCTATAATAGGGAGTTCTAAGTCCAGTCCCTACCTAAGGACTCACAATGACTCCTCCTCTCCCCTCTGCCCCCCCCAGACAGGTTAGGAGGAAGACTTTCCCCTATTCCTAGACAAGTGGCAAACCATCACCGCAGATTGTTGGGTCTTAAACATAATTTCCAAAAGATAAAGATTCACTTTCATAGAGAACCCCAGATTTTCAGGTTTTCCAGACATACCAGCAAACCAAAGGACATCCGCCAAATTCAAAAACTTTGTGCTCAAGGAGCATTGGAGCCAGTACCAAAGGAACAAGCCAGAAAGGATTTTATTCAAGGTTGTTCCTGGTACCAAGAAAAGAGGCACCTGGCACCCTATTCTAGACCTATCCACATTAAATTTGTACCTCCTAGTGCCAAAATTCAAAATGCTGACCCTTCACAAACTTTTGCCAGTGTTGGCGCCAAATGCTTGGCTAGTGACCTTAGATCTGAAGGATGCCTCCCTCCATATCCCCATAAGGGAGTCCTGCAGGAGTTTCCTACACTTCAGAGTAGGCTCGGAGCACTTTCAGTTCTCTACTCTGCCCTTTGGCTTATCTACTGCTCCCAGAGTTTTCACCAAGTGCCTGGCTCCTGTCATTGCCTTTTGCAGACAGAAAGACATACAGATTTACCCCTATCTAGACGACTTCCTCATCCAGGCGGACACCAAGGAGAAACTCCTGCAGGATCTTACCTTTGTCCAAACCCTCCTAACCTCTCTGGGATTTACCATCAACAGGGAAAAATCCTAATTCTAACCCACAACACTGCTAACCTTCTTAGGAGCTCTCCTGGACACATTTGCCCAAAGAGCCTTCCTCTCCCCCTCTACTTTTCTCAGCTAGCTCGCAGGACCCACCTCATAGAAAGGAAGTTCCTGCAAGCACTAAAGTATATGGCGTCCTGCATCCTGTTTGTGCCTTTCGCCAGGATCCACAAGAGAAAACAACAGTGGTACCTCAGAAACCTGTGGTGCCAATACTCACAGTTACTGGAGCACCAACTGCCTCTGATTCCCTGCTTGAGGAAGAAACTTTTATGGTGGGCATAAGTATGTACCCTGAATACCCTTTATCACCCCTCCCCAAGACTAGACAATCACCACCGCCTGGGGGGCTCTCTCTTAGGAGATATGTGCACTCATTTGGGATCAAGAAGATCTAGCCCTCCATATCAACCTTAAGGAAATGCTGGTGGTACACAGGGCAATAATAGCTTTCAAAGTCCACTTCATACTAGGAGTACTCTTGATCAAAACAGACAACAACACCACGGTCATGTGGTATATCAACAAACAAGTGGGCACATACTCCTACCCCCTTTGTCACCTAGCTATCCTAATCTGGCAGATAGCCTCAATGATGGGACTGCATCTGATAGCCCAGTACATTCCAGGGGAACACAACACCCTGGAAGAGCAGCTCAGCAGAAGTGTCCTGGAACCCCATGAGTGGCAGCTACACAGGGAGACCTTCCTCAGCATCATACATGTCTGGGGGATGCCGGAGAACCTCTTTGCAACAACAGAAAACAGACAGCTGACCAGCTTCTGCTCCAGGGAGTTCCACCCATGAGCTTGGAAGGCGAATGCTCTCTCCTTTCACTGGGCAGCCTGTTTGTGTATGCATTCCCTCCCTTGCCGCTGATTCCCATGGTACTTCTAAAGATCAGGGAGGAAGGGCCAAGGGCTATCCTCATTGCCCCAAACTGGCCCAGGCAGCACTTGTACCCCTTATTCCTCAGCCTGACCAAGGAGCTACCCATGAGCCTGCCTGTCACAGTAAAGATGCTAACCCAAGAAAAAAAGTATTGCATCCAAATCTTCAAACTCTCAGCCTATCCGCATAGCTTATACCCCAGAGGCGAATATCAGGGTACCTTTGAGCAAGCAGGTTCTGGATATTAGTAAAGGTGAAAACAGCACCCATGTCACTCTTGCATTGCTTCTGGACTACCTGGTGGAGCTCATGCAGAAGGGATTGTCATACTCCTCTATCAAAATACATGCCTCAGCTATCTCATTCCCCAACAGCGCAACCTATATTCTCACTCACATCCCTTGTTAAAACAATTCCTTAGAGGGGTGTCGCACATCAGACCACCCGCTCCAACATGGGACCTGAACTTTACCATGGAAAAACTGACTTTGCTTCCTTTTGAACCAGCTGCCTTAGCAGAACTGATGCACCTCTCTTGGAAGACTGCCTTCCTGCTGGCCATAACCTCAACCATGAGGGTTTCCGAGCTGCAGGCCGTCATGGCCATTGAACCCTTCATTATTTTCCATGCAGACAGGGTGTCTCTTAGAATCAGTCCCTCCTTTATGCCTATGGTGGTCTCTGACGTGACCCTTAATCAGGCTATCCATCTCCCTACCTTTTTTCCAAACCCCCAAAATTAGGGGGAAAGGATTCTGCATACATTAGATGTTCACAGACACCTTAGATACTATCTGGATAGGGCCATGTCTTTCAGAAAGACTGACCAACTGCTAGTCAGCTTCACTCTGGCGGCAGAGGGAAAACCCATATCCAAGCAGACCATTTCTAAATGATTATCACACTGCATCCATTTCTCCTTTCATGGAAAGATGCCTCCCAAATCAGTCAGAACCCATTCTGCTAGGACAGCATCAACCTCCACTGCCTTTCTTAGAGGCGCTCCTACCAAGGATATTTTAGAAGCTGCCACCTGGACATCAGTTCACACCTTCATCAAACACCACCAGCTGGCTTTTTTCTCCAAATCCCGGGCAGGCTTTGCTTCAGCAGTCCTGCAGGGCATGCTGGCTTCCACTTAAAGAAGTGCAAGCCTAGACTCCGGCTTCTTACCTTCCTTCCATCCTACTTCTCAGCTTTGGGAATCTTCCCACAAATGATGAATGCAACAGTGAAACACGAAGTACGTAGTACAGTTGTGTACACTTACCATAAATGTAGATGTTTGAGTGTATTCACTGTTGCAGTCCTGTTTCCCTGCCACCTTCACCCTCTTTATTTCCATCATAGTTAATGGGCTACCCCAGGTTGGTCTTCTTTAGGCCTTCTTTGTGGGGCTGCTATATGTTGGGGGCAAGAAAAACTGATGTAATGGCGTCGTCTGCCTCCTTTTATAGCCCTGACGACCTGATGTCAGTCTCCGGCGACTGACAGCCAACGCAGGAGGGAGGTCCTTTACTCTGGTATTAGGGCCGGCTGAGGGCTACCCAGCAGGGATAACCCACAAGTGATGACTGCAACAGTGAATACACTCGAACATCTACATTTATGGTAAGTGTACACAACTGTACTTTCCTCATATCGATCGCTGCTGCAGTAGCTGTATGGGTTATCTCCCTCAAGGATGCAATACCTGGCCGTCTTCCAAAGCTTCAGGGCACCGTCCACATGCCCAAGCCATTAGTCAGCTTGAGGTAAACTGACTAAAAAGACAGTTTTGGGTACCAGCTAAGCCCTAGACTTTCCTGCCATCAAAGAGTATGCACCTCAGAGGCTTTCGAAGATTGATGATTGATTTGTGCAGATAAGTTCGCTTCAGGGGAAAAAAGTTCCATTTTAAAAACAATATTTGTTTGATAACACTTTCCTGTTTAGAAAAGTTATTTTAAAACTAGGAATTTGTGTTTTAACAGACTGTTACGAGACTATTGCACTTTTCAATGTGGGAGCTCTTTTTTCCCTGTCAGTTCAAAAGCTGTTTAAAGTATTTAAAAAAAAAAAAACATTTTTTTCTGTGGAGAAATTGTTTGTCTTATTTTTGAAGCTGGCAAAATATTTATTTACTGTGTTTTTATATGAAAAAGTGACTTTTAAAGACTTTAAATTTTTACCAGTGTTTGGCAATTGTTTTCCTTGGTGAAGAAGCACCATTTTCAGCTTGACCATGGAACAAACTTTAGGTCCCATCGTTGGTCCTTCTTCCAACCAGAAAAAGAAAAGTTAAGCAAATGGCCTTTGCCACCACTTCAGACCACTCATCTTTTACCCTGGATCCCTCTGGTGTAGCATTTATAGCTACTATGGACTGAGGATTACCCATGTCCTCTGCAGCTGTTGGGGTCCCCTCATTGTGCAAGGAGAAGAGCTACTCTAGTCCTGAGAGAGTGAACAGGGAAGGCTTCCTTATTATGTCAGAATGTTTTGCTCATCCCTGGGGAAGCTGCTGCCATTAGTAACACTGTTCATCCCATTCTTCCTGTCAGAAAGATACAGAAAACTAAACATGTATCTGCTTCTCCTCAGATTTCCTTGGACAGGGGTAATTTACTGTGTCTGACTCGGGGTTTAATTCATATTATTGTTTTTTTTTTTTCCTTATTTAATAGTTTCTGGTAAAAGAAAGATGGATACCTCTTTTCCTGAAGAGATTCACAATTCTGAATCTGGACAGGGACAGGAAGATAAAGGGACAGATATAGGGTTTTCTCTTCAGATTTCTGCTTCAGACTCTGAGGAGAGCTCAGTTTCTCATTCCCTGTCAGGGTTTCTCTTCTGAGGCTGTTTCAGAATATCTATGTTTTCAGTGGAGAAACACTGAGGTTTCTCAGTTCCTCAGAAAATACTATGAGCTGTTACAAAAGAAATGTTCAGAAACTTCACCTATTCCTCCAGTTCTGTCAGCTTTGGAGGACACACGTGTTACTGCCTGTGGTTTTCCTGATAGTCAGCCAGCAGCTGCCTCTAAAATGCAGATAAGATATATAGTTTCTCGGTCTCTTTTATGTTTTTATAATGTCTTTTTAAACCTGACACAGCCATAGCTTTAGTTAAGCCTACTGCTGCTAAGCATTTAGTTAATTCCAACCCTACTATTTCTGATAAGGGTGGGAAGATTATTGATAAGTATGGGAAAAAGTGTATGCTTCTACAACTTTGAGTTTCAGAATTTTGAATTAGGCCGACATGTTAAGGTCTGTTCTTACTAATTGTGAAAGCCTGATAAATGTTTTGTCTACAGTTTCTTCTTGTGAGGAAAATATGGTTTGAATAATTGAGATTCTTCTGTCGTAAAAGTCATTATTCATTTTATACAGTGTGTGTATGATTCATTGGAGGGCTTCGGCCATGGGATTGTGTTGAGGTGTGTCTGGCTGAGTTATCAGAGCCTTCCAGATGATGATCAAAATGAGATTTTTTAAATTCTGCTTTAGACAGAGATTTAGTTTTTGGCCCCCTTCTGCTACAGAGGTGATCAAAAACTGTGATGAAAGGAATACACTGATACAGTAAACCTCTAAGATTTTTCAGCCCACCCTTTTCCAAATTTTCTAAGAGTTCCTCTAATCCCTCATCCAAACTTGACAAAACACAAAATAAACAGTCTAAATAAATGCAGGTAAACAGACATTTAAGAAGAAATGACAATGTGGTTCCAAAAAAAAAAAAATCAGAAACTTCCCAAAAACCAAGGACAGTCCAATAAGTCAGAATGACGATTTTAGGGACCTTGTCCCCAGCTCCCAACCTGGAAGTCCCTTTTCCCTTCCAGAAAGTCTGAATTTTCACTTTTTTCTTTGTCAACAGATAATTTCAGACATATAGGTTCTGAAGGTCATTCATCAAGGTTGCAGATGGCAGTGGGAGGAAATTCCTCCTTTCCAGGGGATAATCCCCTCATCTACTGGACAAGACTCTTATTTCTACTTGCCCTTCATCACGTGCTGTCCCAGGGAGGGATAGAACCAGTTCTTCCTTCCCAGGTGGGCCAGGTGGGAAGAGGTTTTTATTCAAGGATGTTTTTAGTGCTAAAGAAAGAAAATGCTTGGAGAACAGTTCTGGATCTTTCTTTCCTAAACCTGTTTGTGATAATTCCCAAGTCCAAAATGCTGTCACTTCACAACTTTTAAACTTTGTCCTCCTTCAAGTTTCCTTTTAAAACTTGATTTAAAAGGTGCTTATGACATCTCTATTCATCCAAACGTCAGCTGTTTCTTAAAGTTCTCTAAAGTGTCTTGATCACATTATCAGTTCTTTGCTTACCCTTTGGACTGTCTACAGCACCATGAGTGTTCACAGAGTGTCTAGGTCCAGTTGTAGCTCATAGCATACTACATGGTATCCACATTGCCCCATATTTAGATGAATTGCTTATCTTTGCAGAGTATTTTTCAAAGTGTCAGGAATCACTCACTTGGGTAAGAGGCCTCTTACATAAGCTGGGATTCCAAAAGAACATTTTGACTCCACACAGGATTGTGTTCCTGGGGTGTCAACTAGACACCTCAGTTGAAATTTTTTTTTTTTTCTTTCACAGGGAAAAAAAGATCTTTATCTATAGCTAAAGTTTTCTACTCAAACTTCAGTCACTATGAGGAAATACCTCAGGAGTTTGTGTTTCATGGCATCTGTGATTTTCATGATACCCCTGGCAAGACTCCACATGAGAAAGATATAGTGGTATCTGAAGTTCTTTGGTCCCAGCACTAGCATCCTTTGTGCCTCCAAATTCCAGTGCTGGGGTTTGTCAAAAGGGGAAATCATTTAGTGGAGACAGGAAATATCCTTAAATCCAGGTCTCCCTTTTTCAATCCCTGCTGAAAAACAGTCACCACAGATGCTTTGGACTTTGCTTATGGAGCAATTTCAGGAGAGAGGGAAAGTGCATGGGGTGTGGGATACCAGGAACAGATCTAAGCCCATAACTATAAAAAAAAATGCTTGTCCTGATCAAGGCACTCAACTCTCTGAATCATCTTTGTCCACAGGACCTCTTCAAATTGTTACAGATAATACCACAGTTGTGTGGTACATCAACAAGAAAGGGGGATACAGGTCATATTCCCTTTGCAGGCTAGCTGTGTTATTCTGGGATATAGCATCACAGCAAAGTCTCACTTTACAGGCGTCCTACATTCCTTCAGAGCAAAATTGTGTGGCAGACCAGCTGAACAAGATATGAGGGCAGACTCTCATGAATGTAAACTAGATTAGGGGATTGGTTTACTATAATTACTGCGAAAGGCAAAACATTTGCCGTTCGCAATAGTGAAATAAACTGTCGACCCAGATGATCAACACATTTGAGTCGACATTGTCACCAAAAACATCACGTAATACCCTTATAGGAGCTGATGTAAATCAAACTCCTATACGACATATCGCGTTTTTGCAGGGGGGCTGTACCCCACACCCCTTGCTAATAATATTTTCCAACTCCGAGATCGCATTATAGTGGGGATATGGATGAATTTCCATTCCCCACTGTACTGCGATCTACGTACAGTTTGTCGAACACGCTTATGCGAATGCAATAGTGCATTCACATAAGTGTGTTCAACTAGACCATACACTTGACAGTATGCAAACGACAATCTGATTTGCAGCATACGTGCCGACAGCTTGTCATTCGCACAATTGATAGTAAACCCAGGGTATCATTCAAGATTTGATCTGTTTGTTGAGAGTTTCTCAAGTAGATCTGTTTGCTTCCCCTTTGAACAATCATTTGACAAGATCTTGTTCCAAGACCATGCAAGAAGGCCTGGAAAACAGATGCCTTTTCCTTTCTTTGGACAGGAATATTCCTGTATGCTTTTTTTATTTCCATTGATATACAGGATACTTATGAAGATTCAGCAGGAATCCTGCAAGATCATTGTGGTGACTCTCTTGTGGCCCAGGTAACAGCATTTTTTCTTCTTTTGGAAATGGCCATGGTCAATTACTACAAGCTTTCTCACAAACTGAATCTGCTCACACAAGATCAGGTGTGTTGGATACACCCTGACCCAAGTCAGCTTTAGCTGACTGCCTTGATAATAGGGTCTTAATTCCCTTTAGGCGCCTGTTTACTGAGGACGTGCAGCAGGTACTAATGAAGGCAAGAAGGCCTGCTACTAGCAAATCATAGTAAATGGAATAGATTTTTTTAGTTGGTGCCAACAACATAACCAGCACATATTCAGGGTTAGTTATTCTCTGGTTTTACAGTATTTGTGTGAATTTCTATTCTATGGCCTTTCCAGCTCATCCATCAAGGTTCATTTAACAGTTATTTCAGCATGTCTGCCTATGGAACCTCATCTTTCAAAGCATTTTCATGTTAAAATCTTTTAAGTTTTACTGATTGCTCTGACCTCTGCAAGAAGTGTGTCTGAGTTGCAAGCTCTTATGATGAGTCAACCCTTCCTCATTTTCCACAGGGAGAGGGTTTCTTTGAGAACTAATCCTTCTTTTTTTGCCTGAAGTGATGTCCAAGTTTACTTTAAGTCAAACTATCCATCTCCCTGTTTCCTTTCCTGGACCTAAAAATTAGGGAGAAAGGATATTCCACATCTTGGATGTCCACAGACAACACAGATCTTCAGATCTGTTGTTCATTTCTTGTGAAGGTAAGAAGGAACAACCTGTGTCAAAGCAAACTAAGAAACAACCTGTGTCATAGCAAACTGTTTCCGAATGGTTGTCATTCCAGGCAGGGTCAAGACCCACTCTGCCAGGGCCTTGGTTTCAACTATAGCTTTTTGGAAAGGGTTGGATTCTAGAAGTATTCCAGAAGCAGCAACTTGGTCCAGTTTACATACTTTTATAAAGCTTCATTCCCTCTCAAGCTTTGTATCAGGCTTTGTTAGGACCATTCTCCAGGGGCTACTGAACTCTTCTCTTTACACCTCCCTATGCTAATCTACCCATATAGCTAAGGCTACTACAGCAGTGATCAGTATGAAGTATGTAGCACAATTGTGTAAGTAAACATAACCATAACAGGAGATATTTGAATGATCACTACTGCAATAGGATTTTCTAATCAGCACAGAGGCATGGCGGTCAAAGAACCATCTGTTGTCACCATATATACACAAGTCCCTGATGACTGTGTGAAACTTGAGTGCAATGTTATCTATATGGTAAACAGTAGTGTTACTAGGTTTACCTTATTTATTGCTGTAAAAGTAAGCCCATGATAATACACTAAGAATTTGTTTGGTTTAACTCTTGCTGAAGAATTTGAGAATCAGACCGGTATTTAATAATCGCCTCCAGTTTGCAATTATCAGCAAATCTGGAGCAATATGTTAGTTATTCTGTGTCATTGGGGGTTCTTTTGAATGATGATTGTACATGTGCATTAACATTGAAGGGCACACACACATACACATCCTTCACAGATGGCATGCAGTTGCGTACGTGGGAATTAACATTGAAGAAGACACACATCCTTCACAGATGGCATGCAGTTGTGTATGTGTGCATTAACATTGAAGGACACATACACATCCCTCACAGATGGCAGGGTGATCCTCCTGCATTCCTAGTGTGTAGCTCTGGATGTCTCTTCCATGTTATCCTCACACAAGCTGCACAGGAAGCCCCACCACAGACTGCATCCTTTAGTTTCATTACCTCAGATGTGTGTGCACCTACCATATAGAAAGGTCATGTAGATGGCCATCACCACCATGACTCTAGGACATTCCCTGACATTTCATCCTAATCATATATTAGTGGATATGCAACTCAATGAACCAGGCACAGCTGGCGCCTGCAAGCACAGGCACATGTATACACACACACACACACACACACACACACACACACACACACACACACACACACACACACTCACACACACACACATTTGCGTTCTGTGTGGTGATTAGATTGTGGAGAGTAAATATTGTGGGAAGAAATAGCCAGGGAATTGTTATGGCTAGGCTTGTATAAGCCCTGTGGCCGATAGCCTAATACCAACCTATGAGATTCTGCAAGGACCTGCAACCACTACAGGGATTGTGTGGTGTACTGCAATGCATGCAGGATGACTTGGCTTACAGGGACCTAAAGCATACATGCATGCAGAGGTCGGTGAGGGCCATGTTAACATTCAGTGCTATAACCATGAGGATACTAGCAGATGACCACAGAGGCTGTGCAAGGGGGCTACATGGGGAATATACCATCACAAGCCAGATGTAGACACATGGTACACACTGTGCTGAAGACTTCATCAGTGTCACCTCTCTCCATAGCTGCTTCCAACCCTAGAAGTGTCAAATGCTGATCTTTCTACAAAAGTGGGACAGTCCACCAGGCCAGCTGCTGTGGATCCTGCAGTTCCACACTATCCCTTATTGGTCTACTAAGTACTACATTTAGAAGTGGCCACTTGCTGGGTAGTGAGCACCAACCACCTACTGCTTCTCCACATGGGGACCACAATAATATTCCATTAGAAGCTCTCCAAGTGCTACACCATCCATCAAACAGGATGCTTCCAGTCCTGATACTACATGTTCACAGAGTACACCTTACTGACATTCACCCTGGAAGATGTGAAACCTGGCTCCCCCATCCTCATAGCCATGTGTATGGCTGCCATGTCCACCTCCTATAACTTTCACACCTACATTAACATTGCTTTGCCTGTTACTGTGCCCCACCTAACCTCTGCAGATGATCATGATGATTGCTTACTGACCACCCCTCTAGTCTTTGTGGGTATAGTAATAGGTGATACACAGAATGAACAGTGAATTTACTATGGTGTATAGCCTGGGTGTGTTAATGCTTACATCAGTTTTAGTCTGTTTTCCATGTCATGGCCCATAATTGAAGACCAGTAGTCACCTTCTTGCTAGTGCTGCTGTGTATTGCATCTGCCTCTGCCTTATATGGGGTATCACTGCACATGGTTCCTCCTATAACTCCTCACTGAACAACTCATCTGCTGCTTACAGTGGTCTTTTTAACAGTATAACAATGTTCCCACTGTGTAACCACTTTTGGACTATCATATTGTGTAGAATAACACAGACTACAAATATCTTATTTCAAGTTTCCTATGTACAATGCAGTGTGCCATCAAATATGCCCAGTCAGTGAAAATGAGGCTTCGTATGTCTGAATACACATTCAGCACTTTAAGTGTATGTGACAGTATGTTGTCACAAGCCATCTCCACCGTGGTCTGAGAGATATGGAGATAGGGTTATGAGCTACAATACTGAGGTATAGCCTTCATCATTAGCAACACACAACAGTTGACCCCATTATGAATGCCCTGCTGCCTACAGCCGTAGAAACAGCAAATCCAGGACAATGTGGCTGGCTGTGTTTGCAGTTACCATCCAGAATACCCTGTGGAAAGTCATTCCAGATGAAGTGCTGGCATAGGTTGCTCTTGGGTCAGATTTAGGAGTCATGGAAACTGCTGGATAGTATCCAGACACATTGTTTATAATTTCTTGTACATTACAAGTCACCTGGTAGCTGATGAAGTTTAAACCCTTAATCATATAGAGTGGGTAGAACCTTGTTAGATTACTGGTGCAGTCAGTAGCCCTGAGGTCCATATTGAAATGGACTGTGCTGCAGAATGGTCATGTAGTGGTGGTTCTTCATATGTTGCTACGTCACATCATGAAATTGATGTAGGGTTCATGAAGCAAAACTGTTTTAACAGAACTCCTATTGGATGCTGAAAAATCCAGGTAGTAAGGATGGCCAGTAGTAAACAAACCTTGATGTCTTTTGGGATAGGCATTCCTCGATGCTGTGTGACATTGGCACACATACTAAAGCTCATGTTGTGTCTGTGTCCACATGGTAGCAGTCAATAATGTCATGGTTATGGAGGTACTAGCATGTTAGCCACTGGTGGAACGTCTGCAAAGTAAAGGATGGCAATGTAGAACATTTCTGACACTAGCTGCAAAGGCAGACACTAACCCACATTGTCCTGCTATTCCTGACAGTACTCCTAACATCCTAACATGATTGAATATCGTGTACACTGACAAATCCCGGTGAACATTACAGTTGATTGCTGTAGCTGTCTGTGCTAAATGTATGTTTCGGAGTCATTCCCGTGTGTCCACATTCATTATTTATATATGTGATGTCTCCTATTAGCATGTTGCCACTCATTTGCATACCATTATTCATTAATTTGCATACAACCCATACCACGCTGTTTGTCAAATGGTTTAGTTGTGCTTCTTGTATCTCTAAATCCTCCCCTATTTGCTTATCACCACTCACCACACTATTTTGCATAATGCTGTACAGTAACTGTTTCTTAATTTCCCTCCTTAGTGTTACTTTGTGGCTACAGAACAAGCATGTTCTCTAGTTTTTTTTTTTTTTTTTTTTTTGTGTCTTTACTGGCGGGAAGAAGGCAAGTAGGTTATTTTCTCACCAGTCCATTGATGATGATCAGGCCTTCCCTCCAGCCACCCTGTAGTCCTTTTTGCCTCTCCCAGGCAAAAATCCATCTGCCCACTCATTCCTTGAGGGTGCATTTGGGGTGTACTGTGTGAGACTAACACCGATTCTGGGGATTGTTTTTCAATAGGAAGCACATTGTCTATGTAGACCTGTAGTGTCTAAGGAAAAGATGTGCAGTGGGTCTCACTACAGCACCTTCTTTGTGGTCCACAAAGTCCACCAGGGATTTGGATTCTAATGCCAGATGTGTGCCTATACACATGGTTCACCCCTCTCCCTGAAGAGAGGCGGGCAGGCAAAGCCTCAGCCATCATTCATCACTTTCCCATAACAGCTTGTCCAGATAACTGAAGCACTTATTAAACTTGCGTCACCTGGGCCTTATTTCTCTGTGCCAGCAGAGCTAGCCAAGCATAATTAATGTTGCATTTTACAGCATAGAACTGTTGCTTTAGCATGAATACAGCTTTTCTGTGATTGGGGCTTCAAAGCAAATATGTGCAGTATTTGTGCCATAGGTCCGTTGTCATCATCTTGTACTTAACCAATCATTATTATTTGGATCATGATTTCAGAAGTCAGGCCTCCTTTGGCACCTCATGTTTTAAGACTTGCTCTTCTGTGTCCTAGTCTTTAATCCTTCCTCTGGCTTCTTCCTGTCAAGAGGGTTAATCCTCACTGCTTGGAATCCTTCCCATTAACTACCTACTTCAAAAGGTTCCTGAACTCAAATATAACAGATACTTAGCACATTAGCTGATCTTCAAGAAAGCCTTCCTTAGTGTGTGCAACTTACCCTTCCACTGTCCCCATGTTCAGACAAGCCTCTCCATCCTGTGTCTGTGAGTAGATTTTCAGCTAAGCCAGACAAGTATATTGTTTTGTTCTATTCTTGTATATTATGTATTTTGTTTCCTTACTGGTTGTAGTTGCTCAGAGAAATGGGGGTCAATAGTAGTGGCTCGAGACCTTAGTTGTGCTTTATAAGCGCATTGTTTTATGCCATGAGATTGTGGGAACAAGAGAGTAATTCTGCCAAGCTGCAAAGAGTAGAAGTGGCCATCGCAACGGTTTCCATAGTAGAAAAGTTTTTCACTGATCCTGTCAGAAAACTGCCTGCCTGCTCAGCTCACATCACTGTTTCTTGGTCATCAAGCATGGAGTTGAGATGATCACTTCTACTCATTTTGATTACCTACAGTGAGATCAGTGCTTAGTAAACTATCTAGTGCCTTTTTATTATTGCTGTAATTTAGTAGCTCCTGTTGTTATAGTCATATTAAAGAAGGCTCAACCTAGAAAATATGAGGTTATTATAATGTATTATCTGAAGTTTACTTCATTTGCTCTTCTACGTGAGAATCCTCGGATCCGACACGGCCGCATTTTCCAGCTACGGCTTTGAGCTCCATGCTCCTCCCCTTACACATAATGGCTCTGTCTCCTTTCAGATATCGTTTGCAGCGTAAGAGGAAGCAGCGTGGTCCGAGCTCCACTGTTGTAGTGTTGCAGTTAAAGTGTAAAATTTAACTTTTGATAGCTTTATAACTCCTTTTCACTCCTAATCTTTTCTATACCTTCACTGTGTGTGTTTGTGTGTGTGTGTGTGTGTGTGTGTGTGTGTGTGTGTGTGTGTGTGTGTGTGTGTGTGTGTGTGTGTGTGTGTGTGTGTGTGTGTTTGCTTTGAACCGGCTAAGGCATGGTGGACGCCCTGAAGCCTGGTTTCAAAAGATGCACAGAGTATGGCCATAAGCTTTCCCCGGCAGATGGCCACACTCTGTGCATAGTTTGTTTGGGGGTGACTCATCTCCAGTCCCTCTGTCCTATTTGCGCTGGGTTTAACCCCAGAGCCCTTAAGCACAGGCGGGACAAACTGATTGTCAAGGGCCTGTTGCCCTCCAGTGCTGGGACGGACGTCCCACCTTCTCCCACTAAGAAAGCAGCAGCTGCTGCTTCTTCTTTCCCTTCCTCGGCCTCTGGGGCACTCACTCCCACTCAGAGGCCCGGGGAAGGGGAAAAGGTCAAGAAGGACTGGCCTCACAAGCACTCACCTAACCGCTCACCGGAGGCCGTCCCCCTGCCAAAGGCTAAGCCTGTTTCCAGGCTTGTTTAACCTCTGCTCAAGGTTCTTCCCTGAGCCCGAGGTTCTAGTTAGTCGGTCTCCCCCTAGGCCTTCTCCCACCAAATCTCCCGGCCCACTTTGGCGGCGTCCTCCCGCTCTACCCAGAGCCTATCTGAAGCAGAGATGGACACAATGATGCGGAGATTTATCTGCACTCAAATCCAGATAGGGGTCTTGCCAGGCCTTCTCCCACCAGAGCAGGCACCTTCCAACCAGTATTTAGACCTATCACTCCTCCTCTGATCCAATCCGTGGTTTCGGAGCTGTTGGATCTGAGGACAGTTGGAGTTGAGGGGTCGGCACCGATGGTACTTTGCACCTCGACGCCGGCCAGTGCCTTGAGTGTGTCGGATCTGACTAGATCGGATCTGAGCTCTCAGAATCGTAGCCTCAATGTCAGATCCAAGGGGGTGCTCTCTGCTCCGAGCTTGTCAGAGAGAAGCATCCCTCTCGGCATTTCGGCTCCTAGAGGCTAGGCTATGACTCCCCGGTCAGATCAGGGGGGAGCGGCTTCCGCTAGTTCAGCCCAGGAGATCCGTTCCCCCTCTGCATTCAACATGGTGGAGAGGGTTCTCGCAGGATTGAGGTCTCTGACTGTTTCGTCTTCCGAGTCCGTTCAGATCCCCCTGGCCTTGAGTGCAGGTCCGACCATCTTGCCCTCTCAGGGACAGCCTGTAGCCGTAATGGCCCAGGATGTTCCTGCGTTGGAACAGCCTGCTTGCGAGACCTCCACAGAGAGTCCCCCTGAGGAGACCCCCCCCCGCAAGCATACCTGTAAAAGGAGGCACTTGGACTCTCCTCCAGAGTCCCTCACAGAAGACACAGACTTGTATGAAGGGGAAGGCTCCCCAAGGTCACCCCCCACCGAGGATGTCTCCTTTGGAGACATCACAGAGATCATCCACCAAGGGGGGGGGGGGGGTCCGACCCAAAACCAACCTGTGACAAGTCCGTGTTTCTGGAGGCATTCAGCTCGGGTCCATCTACCTCTTGGGTGTCCCCTTCTGCTGATCCACTCGTGGATTTGATAACATCTAGAGCATGGAAGGAGCCGGACACCATAGAGCCAATACCCAAGCACCTGGACAAGGTCTTAAGCCCTCCCGCAGACAAATTACACTGGCCCAAGGGGTCCCCTGTAGATGCTATGCTGGTGGCGGTGGCCCCCAAGAAGGAACTCGCCCAGGAAGGTTCCACGGTCCATCCGTCTGACCGAGAGTCGAGGACGCTGGATCATTTTGGAAAGCGAGTCTGTGCATCAGCGACCTTCTGTGTGAGGGCACTGAACTACATGGCACACGTTATTTGACTCCAGAGAGATCTGGTCAAGGAAATAACGGAGTTGACCCCAGGGTCCATGTCGGCAGAGGACAGGAAGATGTTCGATGCACGAATGGCCACTGTAAAATCTGTAGACAACATGTCCATGCGTTTCCTCTCCCGTGCCAAGGAGGGAGCTGCACAGGTGGCGGGGTCAGGCATTGCCATCCAGCACCACACCTGGCTCTGCTTATGTCAGTTCTCGGAGCCCTTCAAGGCATCTTTTACCAACGCCCCTTATGATGGTTCTTCCCTCTTTGGGAAGACAGTCAGAGAGACTTTGGTCCAGAGAGAGAAGGACAGGAAGACACTGTCTGCCGTCGGGGTCCACTTCTCACTGCCTCAAAGGTCGGTTTCCAGGAACCAGCGAGGCCAGAAGAAGATGTGGTTCCGCAAGTCTCAGGCATTTTCCCGGGATGCTCAGGACTCACCTTCCCCCAGAGGCAGAGGGGGATACGATAAACGCCGCCCTAAAGGCAGTGGGGGTCCTAGGAATTTTGGGTCCCAAGAACCTTTCTCGGATAAACCCGGACAGCAACCCTGAGGGGTTGTCCGGCTGTCCATCTCTTGAGGCAGTTGGGGGTCATCTGTCGCTTTACCCTCTAGCATAGGAGTCCATCACTGCAGATCAGTGGGTGCTGCGGGTCATATCCAGAGGATATTTCATCCCCTTCAAGGATCTACCCCCTTCCAACAAAACCCTCCCGGACGTCCCACCCATGCAGTGGGAGGAAGCAGCAATGCAGGTAGACTCACTGCTGAGAAAACAAGTCATCCAACTGGTCCCCCCAGACCAGTCTGGATCCGGGATTTATTTATTCCAGGTTCTTTTTAGTGCCAAAAAGATGGGGGACCTCAGACCAATATTGGATCTGTCCCAATTGAACCTGTCAGCAACCAAGACAAAATTCCGTATGGTCACGATTCAGTCTATTCTGCCTTATCTGCAAGACAGAGACTGGATGTGTTAGATCGACCTCCAGGATATGTACTATCACATCAAAATGCACAGGTGCTCTCGGAGGTTCCTTCACGTCCGGCTGGGAGCCAGTCATTATCAATTTCGAGCCCTCCCCTTCGGTTTCACTACAGCCCCCCTGGGTATTTACCAAGGTAATGGCAGTAGTAGTGGCTCACCTGAGGCTTCAGGGCATTCAGGTCTTTCCTTACCTGGATGATTGGCTCTTTACCGCCCCCTCAGAGCATCTACTATATCAGGCTAGGGACTCCTTCCTTCACTTAGCCAACAAGTTGGGCATTACGATCAATATAAACAAGTCTCCTCTTCACCCAGTTCAGATTCTAGATTTCACTGGGGCATGGCTGGACACAATATAATCGAAGATGTTCCTCACCTCAGACAGGATACGCAGCTTGAGGCTACACATCATACACATTCTTCAGACCCATTTACCAACAGCCGAAGCAGTGTAAAGAGCTTTAGGTTCTATGGCGGCCACAATAAGTCTTCTCCCCATGGCACTTCTTCATATGAGGGTACTGCAGTGGACTCTAGCAGTTCAGTGGTCACTGTTAGACCTCCCTTTGTCCTTTCCAGTGAGAATTTCAAAAGCATGCAGGGACTCCCTTTGGTGGTGGATTTAGTCCCCGGATCTCCTCAAGGGACGTCCTTTTCAACCTCCTTTACCCCAAACCATGGTGAGCACAGACGTCTCCCTACTTTGGTGGGGGGCATTGCTTGGGAAGGACAGTCCAAGGCACGTGGTCCCCTTCCGAGACCTATCTGCACATCAGTGTTCTAGAAATGAGAGCAGTTCTTATTGCTTTGCAAGCTCTCCATGCTCATTTTCCTCTGCAAACGATTGCAATTCAGAGGGACAATATGTCAGTGGTCTGGTATATCAACAAAAGGGGGGACCCAGATCTTATCCATTATGTCGAGAGGCTATGAGAGTGTGAGAATGGGCAAATTTATACCAGATGTTTTCTGGTGGCAATACACATCCCGGGACAGTCCAACTTCTTAGGGGACAGGCTCAGCAGATCCATCCTGATGCCTTACGAGTGGTCTCTGAAGCCTTCAGTAGTGGAATAGAACTTCTTAGAGTGGGGTCATCCTTGTTGCAATCTCTTCACATCTCCTTCCAACAAGAAATGCAGTGAGTTTTTCGTTTTGAACCCCCCACCGGAGGAAGCCCCAGAGACGCTCTAATTCATGCTTGGCCTCCTGGGCTCCTTTATGCATATCCTTCTCTTCCCCTCATGTTGAAGTTTCTGCAGAAAGCCCGAAGGCTGGGGAGCAGTGTGATCCTCATTGCCCCAGTCTGGCCTCGACAGGTTTGGTTTCCCTTATTCAGGTCTCACCTAGTTGTTCCACCATGGACCTAGGATCCGGTCCCAGATCTGCTTTCACATCCCTCAGAGATTCCTCATCCAGATCTGGACAGTCTGAAGCTCACTGCTTGGCTACTCCGGTTCCCATGACCTTAGGACTCCTGGTCTGTCATTTCCTGTTAAATCCATTCTGATGGCAGCTCATAAATCATCCACCAGAAAAGTTTATCGCAGTAAATGGAAATGTTTTTCTATTTGGGCCATTCAGAGGGCTTTGGACTTTTTCACTGCACTGCTTTCAGTGGTTTTAGATTTTCTAGCTAGTATTTTTCATCAAGGCGCTAGTTCCTCAATGGCGAAAGTCCAACTAGCCACCATTTCTAATTTTCATGTTGGGGTGGACATGTCTTCGTTGGCTTCTTCTAAACTTTGTGAAACCTTTCTCAAAGGTGCTTTCCTTCTCAGACCCCCGGTTAAGGACCCCATTCCTCCATGGGACCTCACTTTGTTGTTGCAGGCATTGGTTTCTCCTCCCTTTGAGCCTGCGGCATCTGTGGATCTACAATTTTCGACGTGGAAAATTGCCTTCTTGGTTGCCATCACATCTACTAGAAGGCTGTCGGAGCTTCAATCTCTTTCTATCAAAGTCCCTTACATGATCTTTCACAAAGATAGACTGTCACTACGCACTAACCTGTCCTTCATTCCCAAGATAGCCTCAGAGTCTAATATTAATCAGATTATTAATTTACCAGTATTTTTCTAAACTACCAGAACAAAGGGGAATACAAATTACATTTACTGGACGTACGCAGGCAGTTGAGGTTTTATTTGCACAGGACTAAACCTTTCCGCAAGTCTTATCAGTTTTTTGTGTCCTGTGCCAAGCCCTTATTAGCTAAACCTGTCTCAAAAGTGACTATTGCTCGCTTGATTTCTCAGTGCATTGGCCGGGCTTATTCAGATAGAGGTTTGTCTCTTCCAGGAAGAGTGAACGCTCATTCAACCCGATCTACGGCTACATCAGCAGCTTTTTGGTCTAGGGTCCGATTTGTTCAGCTGCTACTTGGGCCTCATCTCACACCTTTATTTCTCATTATAAACTAGATTTGGTCTCTAGGAGTAGAGCATCCTTTGGTTTTGTGGTGCTCTGGAATATCCTTCCATAAGGGCCTCCCAAGAGTTAGGTAGCTGGGGACTCTGTCCCACAGGTTGAAGAGCAAATGAAGTAAACTACTTCAGATAAAGAAGTTATGTACTCACCATAACGTTCCATCTGAGTAGTTCTGCTTCATTCGTCTTCAGCCCCCCCCCCTTCCCCCTAACCTTATCCTTTGGGATACGATACGTCCTTTGTACTGGATAATTATTGCTGGGATCTTTGGTTCTGTCAGGGCTAAAGTTCATTTGTGATGTTTGTGTTGGAGGATAAGGTGTTATTTGGTCGGGTATCTGTTACCTGTTAGGCAGTAAACTTGGATCTTAAGGGAGACAGGGGCATTATGGGTAAGGGGAGGAGCATGGAGCTCAGAGCCGTAGCAGGAAAATGCAGCCGTGTCAGATCTGATATGGATCTGAGGACCCACAAGTTGAAGACAAATGAAGTAGAACTACTCATGTGGAACATTATGGTGAGTACATAACTTCTTTTTTCTCTGTAGGATTATAAGAGTCTTTGGTTATTCAATAGTTTTCTTACTCTAATGCATTGTGATGCTTGTGTAACTTGTGTTCTCCTTTCTCAGTGCTGCTTGGAGCAAGATTGTGTCATATTATTGATATATTTTTGTTTCCTTTCTGTAGCTCTGGAGAGTCTCACATCAGAAACAAATGTATTTTGGAGGATGCTTCAGTAATTAGATTTTCCTTAAGAGAAGCCACGAGTCCAGCTATATACACTAGAGCCACTGATGTGTATGTTTTCTGCCCACAGCAGTCCACACACGCTTTTTGTTTGTTTGCAGTGTAACTGGCTGACTGAGCAGTGTATTTCAGCCTGCAGTGATTTGACTTTTACTAACAGTTTTTTGGTGTTTCTGTATGAAATCTAACCCAGTTTGTTTCATTGCATAGTGTAGTTTGACCAGTGTAGTATGATCAGCAGTAAAGTGCATTATAGTGTACCTTGTTAGTACCCCAAGTTTCAAATGACTGCTTGTTGATTTCTTTTGGCTTTATTTTCTGCATTATTGCATGGCTTTATTTCAGTTTGGATGCACCTTCCCCTAGCAGTGGGCAGGGTCAATTGAGTGATAGCGTAATACAGTTCAAGGCACAACTGAGTGACAGCAGTACATTCTATCAATGGCGGTTAGCCCTCAAACTGGTATAGTAGCCACAGTGACTCATTTAAGTCTGATCAGGATAATGTTAACAAGTGCTACAATGTTATCAATTTGTACATTCATGAATACATCATATTATTTATTTATTTATATTTGTTGACCGGGAGTGTCCGACTGGACATAGGTCCATTTTCAGCGGAGGCCCGGGGAGAAAAGCTCCACAGTTAAAATAAACAGACAGTAGTTACATTGGATTACATAGCGATTAACAATTTACATAGCAGTTACATACAACATATTTACAGATTAAGAACATAGTGCATCAGTAGACAACTAGAATCTTTATCTGTGAAGTACATAACAGACATTAACAAATGTTACAATAAGAAGTTCCTGCTGTATAAGTACTAGGCTTATGAGCATCTGAGCTTGCTATAATCAAGGTAGTGGTTGGATGGGATGGGTGATATTAGAGTGGGAGTTGCAAGGGCATAGCCAACATGTTTTTAGGTGCGCTTTTAGTAAAGTTTTGAAGTGGGTGCATGATGGTATGGAGGTAATTGTGGGTGGGAGGGAGTTCCATAATTTGGCTGTGGTGCAAGAGAATAGTGCTTCACCAGCAGAGTTATTGGCTTTAGTGATCTGCAAGTGATTTTTGTTGCTGGATCTTAGTGGTCTGGTGGTGCGATAGGGTTGGAGTAGATTCTGGAGGGATGGGACATTTAGTGGTTGGTTTACTAGTTTGTGGGCGAGTGAGAGTTGATACCATTGAAGGAGGTGAGGGAGTTCAAGCCAGCCCTGTTCAGCAAGTGAGAGACAGTGGTGACTACGGTAGGATGGCCCTGTGGCAAATTTGGCGATTTTGTTGTAGCAGGTCTCTAGCTTGTTTAGATCGCATTGCCTTCAGTTGGTATATATTGGAGAGGCATAAAGTAGGGTGGAGATAAGGTGGGAATTTGCTATTGAAATCTTTGCTGCTTTGGTGAGAAGATGCTTATTTCTGTATAACGCTCCTAGTTTTTTGTGGACTTTTTTTATGGTCATGGATATGTGAATGTCAAATTTTAGTTTGTCTATTTCCACTTCTAGCAATTTGGTGTGATCAGTTGGGTATATAGTGGTGTTGTCTTTTGCTGTGATGTTAAAGTGAGAGTTGTTTTGAGTATGTTTGGTGGGTTGGAAGATGAGTAGTTTAGTTTTGTTTGGGTTAAATATTAATTGGGCATTGGATAACTAAGTTTCAACAGAGGAAAAGGCTTCCTGTGTGACTTTTTGTAGTTTGGGTAGGGACTGGGCTGAGCAGATGATGGTTGAGTCATCTGTGTATTGTATGTATGCGCCATGTTTGGTGGCAGAGGTTAGATTATTGGTGAAAACAGAGAAGAGTAGGGGTCCAAGGATGGATCCTTGGGGAACCCCTGTAGAGACAGGTACTTGGGGAGATATGTCATTCTGCCATACAACGGAGTGTTGGCGGTCAGACAGGTAACTCTGAAACCAGTTGGTGACTGATTGTGAGAAGGATAGGTTATTGAGGACAGAGATAAGTTGTTTGTGTGGGACCATGTTAAATGCTTTAGATAGGTCTAGGAAAGTAGCAGAGGAGAGATAGCCATTGTTTTTATGCTGAAGGATAGTGTTAGTAAAGGAGAGTAAGGCAGTGGTGGTGCTATGGTTTGGTCGGAAACCATGCTGAGTATTGGAAAGGAGGTTGTTAGTAAGGAGGTTGTCTGAGACCTGAGAGTGTATGCATCTCTCTAGTATTTTGGAGAGTAGAGAGAGAATAGCTATGGGGCGGTAATTGGTTAGTTCTGTGGAGGGTCCGCCTTTGTGGAGGGGAATTATATGTGATACTTTCCACAGTGTGGGAACGTAACTTTCTGACAGAGATCGGTTAATCAAGATAGATACTGGGTAGGCCAGAGCATCAGCTGCGATTTGTAGGTATTCACTTGGGAGGTTGTCTGCTGCTAATTTGGTGGGCTTAAGTTTAGTTAAGAGTTTATTTATGTTGGAGGTAGGTACAGGAGAAAAAGAGAAGGCAGTGGGAGGATTACTAGTTAAAGGTGTGGGTTGGAGGGGAGGGGTATTGTGTTGTTTAGCTAGTGATAGTATGCTTTGTGTGAAGTGTGTGTTGAATGAGGTAGCAATATTTTCTGAGGAGTGAGAGATGCTAGGAGGAGGGCTACTGACTTTACCTGGGTGGAGGATGGAGTTTATGGAGGACCAGAATTGTTTGGGGCTGTGTTGGGAGGAGTCTAGGGCAGACTGGTAGTATTGGAATTTGTCCTGTTTTATTAGCTTTTTGACTCTGTTGCGTAGTTCTAGGAATTTCTGTCTAGTAGAGGGGATTTTGGTTTTGCGCCAGTGCTCCCAGGCTTTATCCGTTTTTCATTTCTGATTTAGTGGTTTTCTGTAGCCATGGGGAGGGTTGTGCTTTGATTCTGGAAAGTCTTATGGGGGGCATGGTAATTAAGGATGCTCAGGAAGGTAGTATTAAAAAATTCAACTGCGTCATCAAGACTGAGGTTCTTTAGAAGATGCCAGTTACATTCTTTGAGGGATGAGATGAATGTGAGTGGGTTAAAGTTTAGTTTTTTACGTATTTGATGGTAGATGACAGGTTTAGCTTGGTATAGGTATTTTTTGAGTAGGAATGTTGGGGAGTGATCACTGAGGCTATCTGATAAGCAGCCTGTTATATATGACTGGGGGCTCTTACTAACTAGTATCCAATCCAGGGTAGTGTGCTTGCTGGAGTTTTTATTTAAACTGGTTGGTGACTGGACTACTTGGGTGAAGCCATGAAGGTTTACATGATGGGTCGAATGGTTGCCAGAACAGGATTGCCAGTCAATATTGAAATCACCTAAAATTATGGTTTCTTGGGGGAGATGGTGGGTAGACCAGCTGAGGAGGTTTTCTAGTGGAGGGATGTTTTGGCCAGGTGGGAAGTAGCATCCAATTATGTTGATGGTTTTGTTTTGGTTTATTTTGAGGTTGGTATATATTATTTCTCCATTGCCTATTTGTGGAGCTGATGATTTTAAGATCTGGATGTTTAGATACTGTTTAAATATTATAGCAACACCGCCTCCTTTTTTTGTTTAGCCGGCATACTACTCTTAGTATGCCATAACCTGTAGGGAGTAATTGCTCACTGTTAATGTGAGGTTTTAGCCAGGCTTCTGTCAGGATGACTATATCTGGGGAGTACAAGTCTATGGTGGCATGGAGTTCATGGACATTGTTGGATATACTTCTAATATTTAGGCTTAGTAGAAGGAAGTCACTTGGCTTTCTATTGGCTGTAATATGGGAGAAGTTATGGTTTCTAGTCTGATTATGAGGATTGGGGTTGGAGATGGTACGGCCAGGGTTGGGGTGGATGTCTCCACTTAGGGCTAGTTTTGATATGCATGAGGTTATTAGTTTTCTCAGTTTTTGAATGCGTTTGTTTATAAGGGAAAGTTTATGATTGTGCTCTGTGGGTAATAGATATGGTGGAAGGGTTACTATGTTAAGTTGTAGGGATGCTTTATGTTTGAGTAATATAGTTGGTAGAATATGTGGGGGGTGCATAGGGATGGTTCTTGAGTTGGTGGGAGGGGAGCTGAGTAAGGGTGAGACGAGTGGTGGTGTGAATAGTAGTACAGTGGTAGTGGTTGAGTGGGTGAATGATGGAGATATATAATACACAAATAAACAGAGAAATTAAAAACAAGTGTGAACAAAATAAGTGAAGATATGCAACAAAGAAAAAAAGTACTAGTTAAGTTAAAAAACTTAACCTGGTTATAAAATTAAAAGTAAATCTAAAGATAATAAAGTACAGATTACTTTTCTTATGAAATCACACATCTTAATCCCAAAATATTTAATTCCATCAAACATCAACTAAAAGAGAAAACTTGTCATTAGTATATTAATAAATGTATTACACTACTACAAACAACAAAATGCAACTCTGACTGTTCAGAGTTCAGTGAAAAACATCCCAATAAAATTACCAGTTATGTTATAATCACAGTATACATAATTACTGACAAGAATGTTCTGTTTGCTTTATTTTTACTTAATCATATTGGATCTGATGTCTTTTATGATCTCAGATCTCGCTTTGGCCACTTTCAAACTTCAGATCCAGTGCTTAGGCACCTCTGTCTACCCATAATCCCTGTGAGCAAAGCAAGCGACCTCTTATCTCATTTGCCACTTGAAGAGCTACAACAGATCTTGGTGCTCAGGAGAATTTTTATAGAAAGCAGTCAAAATTTATATTAGATGAGTAAATTCTACCTTTTTTATTTTTATTTTTTTTCTAAATGTGTGTGTGTGTGTGTGTGTGTGTGTGTGTGTGTGTGTGTGTGTGCATATATATGGTTCTGGGTCATAACATCGACAACTAAGAACATCGACACCGACTTCACCGATGCGAAAACACAGACACAGAAATAATCGAAACTACAAATCACGGACATTTAACAGGTAAGGGGTTTAAATTTCGCTAATCATGCCTACCATGTTTTAGTAAGTGTGGCAGTGTTATGCATGTGTTACGATAATTGTATTACTTAGTCCTTATGGTAGGCATGATTAGCGAAATTTAAACCCCTTACCTGTTAAATGTCCGTGATTTGTAGTTTCGATTATTTCTGTGTCGGTGAAGTCGTTGTCGATGTTATGACCCAGAACCATACATATATATATATATATATATATATATATATATATATATATATATATATATATATATATATATATATATATATATATATATATGCTCCCCTTTTTTGTCTTGCTACTGACAATAGATTTTTCTTCTTTCTAATTCATATTCCTATAGGCTGAAAATATTAAAAAATAACTATATCTGTATAACTTTTTTTTTTTTACTATTAATACTTAAAAATGTTTCCTTCTTATAAGTTTTGCAGGATCAGGATGTTGGATAAGCCATCGGCTTTAAGAAGGGTGTTGGTTTCATTTCACAAGCTTCCAAGTTCTGACGTGCATGAGAAATGCATCTACTGTCTGGGGCCTTCTCACTTACAGGTGGAATGTCCAGTTTGTGCAGTCTTCGGGCAAAGAATGATAGTGAAGAGGAGGAAAAACTTACTTTGAAGGGTTTCCTGCAGTCAACACCAGGAGAAAAGCCTTCTTTAGCCTCAGCAAGTCAGTGGCTGCTGCTCCTTTCCCTTCTTCATCCTCTAGAAAGTCTGACAAGAAGTAAAAACAAAAGGAGACAGAAAAAGCAGGTCATAGTCTTCTAAGAAGAATTTTCCGGACCCAAAGCCCTTTTAAGCTCTGTCCACTCCAGCAAAGATCTCTAAATCTTTGGAGCCAGTGCTATTTTTAGATCTGATAATCATTGGATCTATTATGCCATGTAGCTTTTCACTGGAGCCTGTTACTCCTATGCTCACGTCTCCTATTTTATAGGATAGATCAAGATATCCAGTCAGACCTCCTTCCTCAGTTTCTTCCTTAATTTCAACTAGGTCCACTCAGAGCCTCACTGAACCTAACATGGAGAGGATGGTGAGATCTTTCCTTCGGACTCAGATCCAGTTGGAGTACTCTTGACACCAACCACTGTTAGATCTGGGAGGAAAATCCCTCCCCCGTGAATTTTGAATGGATCTTCCTTGGATCCATCCCTAACCCAAGGCAGGTCTGCATTGGAGCCAGTGTTACATTCCTCCTTGACTCCATTAAGTTTTCTGACGAAGTTGGGTCCGGCACACTTGTAGTCATCGGAGTCTCAGAGCTGGACTGCTGATGCCGACATAAGTAGGTTGGGATTGGATCTGAAGTCTTCAGATAGTTTTCGTTCCTTAGGAGCATTGGCCCTTGATAGTTTAGCTCCAGCATCAGTTTCAGATCCTAGTTGGATAGCTTCCAGGGTAAAGCCACCTTTAGGGGTTTCAGCTCCTGTAGCTAGGCACCCCAGATCCATCTCAATCCCAGCATTAAAGGCTTTCAAGAGAGCTCTCTCATTTTAGAGTGAGAGATATGTCCTTTCAGAGCCAGATCCTACCCATCGTTGGAGGATTTCCCAGGGTGCGAAGACTGCTCTTTCTGTCCTAGCCTGGGCAGACAGTTTCTGAAAGCTTTGAGCCTGTTCTAAATAGAGAGTCCATATCTGTGTCTGAGTTTTCTCCTGAGCCTCGCACAGCAGAGGTCCAACAGAAATCTAATTGCAAGAGGAGGCACTTAGATTCCCCTGAGGAATCTCTGGCCAGTGACACTGATTTCGATGAGGGAGAAGATTTCCCTTGATCCCTCCTTGAGGACGTCATGTTCAGAAAGATTCTTGAACTACTTAGACAGAAAGGGAGTTTATCTTCCCAAGACCCTTCTCTGGAGGAATCCATGTACTACGAAGCTTTCAGTTCTGGCCAGTCTACATCTTGGGTGGTTCCCCAAGCCAGCGAGACGGTAGATCTAATCTTGTCTTGGGCATGGGAGGAACCCGACACGGCTGAACCTTTCCCCAAGAAGCCTGATAAATTATTAGTAGCTTCTAAAGATAGACCCCATTGGAGCATTGGTTATACAGTAGAGTTCATGGTAATAGCGGCGGCCACTAAGAAGGAACTTGTGGAAGAGAGCTCCTTTGTCCATTCACCTAACAGAATTATGTGCATTGGCCAGATTTGGGAAGTGTGTATATGCCTCATCTACATTTTCAGTGAGAGCATTGAATTACAAGGCACACTACTTGCTTCTAAAGAGACTTGAGAAAGGAAATTGCCAAATCTCTCCCAGGATCCTTGTCTGTGGATCAAAGGAAAGCTATTGATTCACAGTTTGGCTTCCCTCCGATCTCTTTCTAATGCTTGTATGCACCTTATCTCTAATGCGTGAGGATGCATCTAGAGCAGCTGGTGCAGGCATTTCTGTCAGGAGGCTTGTTTGGATATGGTTTTGTGATTTTGTGAAACATTTTTCTTCATGAATGTCTCTTGTTATGGATCAGCCTTGTTTGGTCCTAAAGTCAAAGAAACTGTCTCCAAAAGTGAGAAGAATGGCAAATCTGTTTCTGCTGTAGGGATCAAATTATCTACTCCTGAATGGACTTTTTCCAGAAACCAGAAGGGAGGTAAGAAGAATTGGTTTGGAATTCTCAAGGGGTTCCTGGGACATTTCTGGAGAAAGAGCTCCTCAAGGCAGAAGGAGAAACTCTTATAATGGGTGTCACCCAAGAGACAAGAGGTGGCTCACAAAACCAAGGCTTCAGGGGTCCTTTCTTAGAGAAGCCTACCCAGCGCACCTGAATGTTTGCCCAACTGTTCTACTATGGAGATAATCAAGGGGCACTTATCTCTGCATCCAACAACCTGGATGTTCATCACTCGAGACAAATGGGTGCAGAGGATTGCAACCAGATGCTGGGTCATACCTTTTTATGTTCTCAGTCACCTCAGAAAAGAATTCCCAATCTTCAACCCTCACAAATAGAAGTAGCCACTTCATAAATAAAGAAGCTTCTAAGAAATCAAGTCAACCAGGAGGTCCCGATGGACCAGAAAGGATCTCAAATTTACTCAAGACTCTTTTAGTGCCAAAGAAAAACATGGAACTAAGGCCAATATTGGACCTAAGCCAATTACACAAATTTGTAAAACAAACAAAATTCCACATGGTCACAGTTCAGTCGATTTTTCCCTTGCTCAGGAAGGGTGATTTGGATGTGCTCAGTAGATTTTCAGGATGTGTACTACCACATAAAGATGGACAGGTGCTGCAGGAAATATCTTCTCTTCTGTTCTGGCTGGGAGCCAGTCATTTACAATTCAGAGCACTCCCCTTGGACTCACCACAACCCTCAAGTGTTTGCCAAGTGCATGACCATGGTAACAGCACATTTATTACTGCAGGGTTTCTGAGTATTTCCATACCTGGACAACCGGCTTATCACCACTCCTACCAGGAATCTACTAATTCAAGCCAGAGACTCCTTACTGCAGCTCTGTACGGACTTAGGAATCATAGTGAATTTAAAAAGTCCAGGTTACAACCAGTTCTATGTCTGGAGTTCATTGGAGCAACTGTGGACACAACCTTAGATTGCAAAGCTTACTCCTTCAAGAATCTCATCTCTATACCAACAAGCCTTAGAACTTATATCCTACCAGAAGCCACCTGCAAGACTAATCCTTATTCGTCTTTTAGGTTCCATGGCTGCTTCAATCACGTTAGTGCCACTGGCCATACATTTGTGTTCTTCAGTTGACCCTGGCAGTTCAATGCTCAATCAGAAAACAACTTTATCCTTTCTAGTGAGTCTAACAGACTTTTGCAGAACACACATCCACTTGTAGCAAGAGTCTCCATGTGTTCCACAGGGACATCCATTCATTCTGCCTTTTCGCTAAGCCATAGTGATCACAAATGCTTCCCATCTGAGATGGGGGGCATTATCTGCAAAGGCAATCCAAGACACATGGTCTCAGACAGAGGCCACTCTTCACATCAGTATATTGGAGATGAGAGCAGTCCTCCTAGTGTTGCAGACCTTTCGAGACTCTCTCCCATTAGGTGTGATTTCCATCCAAACAGGCAACATGGCGGTCATCTGGTACATCAACAAACAGGGAGAAAGCAGATCTTATCCTTTGTGTGAGAGACTATGAGAGTGTGGCAATGCGTGGTAGCTTCTCTACACTTTCTAACTGCAGCACATTTCCTGGAGAAATCCAACATACTGAAGGACAAGATAAGCAGATCCATCTTGCTTCCTCATGAGTGGTTCCTCAACTTAGTAATGGAATGGATTTTCATCCGTTGGGGTTGACCTTGTTGCAGTCTGTTTGCCTCTCCCCAAAACACAAAATGCAGCAAGTTCGTTGCTCTAATTCCCTGCATGGGGGGTTACCACAGGATGCTCCAACATATCCTTGTCTCCCAGGTCTCGTTTACACCTTTCCCCGACACCACTGATTCCAAAGTTATTACAGAAAGCATCAGCAGTGAAGGCCACAGTAATCCTCATAGCCCCTATTTGGCCTCGGTACGTGTGGTTTCCCTTTCCCTGGCCTAATCCTGTTTTACCTGCCTTGGAAGTTAGGCTCGGATTCAGATTTACTTTCTCACCCATCGGCGCTGCCCCACCCAAACATTTAATCACTCCGGTTGATTGCATGGTTTCTCCAGTTGCAGTTAATGTTCAACAGTCCAGGTTGTCATCCCCAGTTATTCACATATTGTCCTCCTTTCAGAAACCTTCCACTAGCAAGGTTAGTAGAAGTAAATGGAAAAGGTTTTCTATTTGGGTTGGGGAGGAAAGTACTGATCCTTTTTCAGTCAGTCTTCAATCTATCTTGTAATTCCTTGCACATCTATTTTGAGGTGGTACCAGCTATTCTATTACTAAAATTTAAGTTAGCTGCAATTTCCTCCATCCACATAGGGGAAAATCACACTCCATAGCTTCTCTTAGATTGTTCAAGACCTTCCTTCGAAGTACTTTCCTACTTCAGTCTTCTCTTAGAGATCCATTTCTTCCATGGGATATTACCATTGTTTTGCAGGCCGTGGTTGGCCCTCCCTTCGAACCTGCTGCAAAGGTTGAGCTGAGTTTTTATCCTGGAAAACATCCTGTATGGTGGCTATCACTTCTGCCAAGAGAATTTTTGAGCTACATGCCTTGTTCTCAAAACCTCCGTGCCTAATTTTTCATAACCCCAAAAAACATATTAATATAATTGTCTGCTACATCCCCCCAGGAAACAATATTACAGTCTTGGAAAACCTACTAGAATTGATCTCAAACACCCTCCCTCAAGACAGTATCCCACTAGGCGACTTTAATTTAGATTGCCGCAATTGTTCTAGCCAAAATCCACTCACCCACATGAACCTCCATTGGTTTACCCAAGTTATCATATTCCCCACCAGAAACGACAAAAAATCCAAGCGCTAGTCCATACTGGACTGGATACTCTGGATACTTATATCCCACCCATCCCAAGCTGGATGTCTGCCAGACATTCTCAGTGACCACCAACCAACATACCTACTGAGAGCCAAAACTCCCCATATAAGCCGGGTAACACAAAGAGAAGTCAGAAACAAAAATATCTTTAACCCCAATGACTTTATTTGCAACCTAAAATGTTGCAATTGGACCCATCTAAAACAGCTATCTGTTGAAGATGCAGTACTGTACTTTAATTCAACCTTCTTAAAAATATTAAACCATCATGCTCACTCCAGAACTACTAGAGTAAAAGCTAAGTATGCCCCCTGGCTAACTAAACCTACCAGATCAATTCTCAAAGAAAGGGACAAAGCATGGATACAGTTTCACAAAAAACAAAACCCAAGTAGAAAAACAAAACTACTTAGAACTGCGTAACAAAGCCAAGAAACTCATCAAAATAGACAAAACCAGCTATTACCAAAATCTACAAGAAAGACATGCTAAAAACCCTCAAAAGTTCTGGGCAGCAATCAGCTCTTTATTGCAACCTGGGAAAAATACAACCCCCACACCCACAACTGGAAACAACCAAGATATCCCCACCCAGTTTAATAAATACTTTACTGAGACAATCCAGATTCTAGCTAATAAGCAAATTAATACCAGTCACCCTACCCCAACAAATACACCATCTACAAATGAAACACAAGATAATAGCTCCCACTTTAGCTTTCAGCTGGTGTCAATCAAAACCATTCTAAAACTCCTCCAAAACTCAAACCTACCACCCTGGCCGCCGATAACCTACCTGTAGAATACCTCCAAATAGCTGCAAAAGCTATAGAGTATCCTGTTGCAATTGTCATTAAGAGATCTACCTCAGAGTGTAAAGTACCCTATATATGGAAAACCTCCCATGTCATACCACTACACAAAGGAGGTAACTCCTGTGAACTCAATAATTATCGTCCTATTGCTGTTTTATTACCTTTATCAAAAATCCTAGAAAGGGTCATTCACAACTCATGGATTACCTTCAAGAAAACAATTTGCTATCTAAAAACCAGCATGGCTTTAGACCCTTCCACAGCACCACCACTGCACTTATAGTCTAGTTTCTCACCCTGTTTCTTGTTCAAGCGTTACCTTAACTAATACCGTTAATCACCATAGAAATAATGGACAACTAGTCTCAGCCATATTTTTAGATTTATCTAAAGCTTTTGATATGGTAAACCACAATAAACTTCTCCACTCACTCTCTACCCTAAACCTCCGTATCTTCTCTATCACATGGTTTAAGAACCATCTATCAGGTCATCAGCAAGCAGTAAAATGGCAGAACCAACTATCCTCTCTACTACCAGTATCCCTAGGAGCCTCTCAAGGCTCCATCCTAGGCCCAGACATATTATACATCCTCACACCACAACAAGAACCTTGAGATCTAGCACCCTAAACCTCCTAGAAGTCACCAAACATAACAATGAGGCAGGAAAATCTCTCTTTAGCTACTTCATTTCTAAACTCTGGAACTCCCTACCTGCCCACTAACATCCAATAATTCCACTACACAATTTAAAAAACTCCTAAAAGCCCATCTCATGAACACCTGGCTGTGCTCCTGTCTCACTCCTGGGTAAAGACGGGCATACAAGCAATAACTCTTAACACAGCCATATGTCAAGTCTAGTTTCTCAACCTGTTTCTTGTTCGGTTGTGACCTTAACATGTTGAATGTGTGAGTCTGCAAAGAAAAGCATGTACTGTAACATATTGTAGCTAAAAGTCTGCAAAGAACTGCATGTATTGTATTTATAAGTCTGCAATGTACTGCATGTATTAAGAAGTGTGATACCTCTGACCTGTAAATCTAACTATGACCCTGTACTATATACTGTCTTATATTCACTAGTGTTAGTCTGCCTGAGCTTGATCATGTATCGAAATGGAGCTTTTCTCCCAGAGCTCCCGCTGAAAATGGACATGTGTCCAGTCGGACTTTCCAGGTCAACAAATGTAAAATAAATAAATAAGAACAGAGTGCCTCTGAGAACCAATCCCTCCTTTCTTCCTAAGCTGGCTTCAGAATCATCCATTAATCAATCCTTAAATCTTCCACTTTTCTTCCCAGATTTCTCAAACAAGGGTGAATATACTCTGCATTTACTGGATGTTTGTCAGTTACATTTTTACCTACATCAGACAAAGCCCTTTAGAAAATCTGATCAGTTATTTGTGTAATTCTCCACTGCTAAATTAGGAAAATCTGGGTTCAAAGTCACTTTTTCACAATGGTTAAATCAGTGCATTTCATTTTTTTATTAATAATAGGGAATTATTTCCCTTCCTCTCTATAAGTTCATTCTACCAGATGTGTCTTCATCTAGAGTGTTTTTCTCCTGTGTTCCTGTTGATGACATGCGGCAGGTATGTGGTCCAAGATTCATACCTTCATTCACATTACAAATTGGATATGCAGCCTAGATCTAGGGCCTCCTTTGGTTCAACACGAGGCCTTCCAAGTATAAAAGCCTAAAACTAAAGGACAGGAAAGAGAACATCAATTATAAAAGTTATGTACTTACCATAACAATAGATCTCTGTTGTCTGTTTTCATCCTTTCCTCAACTTCTCACCCATCACCCCACTCCTTATTTTGTTCTGTTGAAGTATAGTTTGTTTACAATATATTTTCATTCTGAGATGGATCTAACTGATCTGTTTCTGGTTCCTGGAAGTTCTGACCTTTTCTGCATCTCTTTCCTAATGCAGGTTACCAATGTTTAAGTCAGCTGCACTTTCAGGGTGTTCACAACTATATTTTATAATTTACAATGCGTTTTCTGGGTGGGCAAACTCTATCTGAGGTATCTTGCTCTGTTCACAGGGATTATGGGTGGGGGGAGGAGTCTGAGTAATGGAGCCAAAGCTTGAAAGTGGCCACAGCCAGATCTGAGACCCATCCATTGTAGAAATGATGGAAACAGACAACACAGAAATATCATTATGGTGAGTACATAACTTTCATTTATGTTTCATTAAAAGGCTGTTATCCTTGCCTTATTGTTATGTTGTGAATAAGTATTGGCAGAGATTCCTGTCCTCACTCTTCAGACTTCATGTATCCAAAATCATCCAATCCTGGAGGATTTAAGTGAACATACATTACTGGAAATGGCACTTTATCTATTATTTACCAGTTTACCTCCCAAAGTAGATTTGTAAAGGCAACTACATTTGCTTTGTAGTTTATAGTTTCTCTTAGATGTTATGAAGTCTGGAATGTGAAGCAATAGAATGAATGTCTTTCTAAGAAATGGCCTAGATTATGGAGCTGGTCTAAACAGTAACACTTTAATGCATTTTAATTGTATAACATCCCCATCTACTGATCTTACCATATAAAGGTATGTTCGTAAGCATCACTATTTTGTGCTAACTTTTAACTGTCTATTCATCATTTATGTAATGACAGTGTATTTTTTTTACAAACTGTTACTACTACCCTTGCTTTCCCTTGATTGTTATTGTTCAAAATTTTATGGGCAAAATGCATGCTTATTTAACAAAGATAACAAAATGTTAAGGGGCTACTGATAACTAGTGTCATACCTCTGAACTGTCCAGATTTTTATGCCTAATATTTTTGGTCTGTTCTTCATAAAATATGTGGTTTCTGGCAAATCAGTGAGGGTTGAAGTCAATAAATAATGACATACATTTGAAATTCAGACCTCAGATCCATCGGAACATGCATGATAATACAAAATCTGTTATTTTAGCAACTTTCTAATTTTTAAGAGCAATATTTAAAATCTGACCCTGATTTTTGGGCCCTTGTTCCACCATTATTTATGGCATCATTCAGATTTCAAACATTTAAAGACTGAGAGGTATGAATAGTGCTATTCCTTTAAGAGGGCGGGAACATCACCAGACTGTGTCTGACAGATAGGCTGGTACGACATACCATGATCCGCCCAACAAGATGGTGCATCCTAAATTGAAACATCACCTTTGATTGTCTGAGCAGAGCTGCATCAGACTTTGCTACAAACAGCAGCAGGCACACCCACACTGTATAGTAGCCAGCGAGTGCATCTCATCTCACACTAATTCATGTGATCTGAATCTACCCTTCAAAGTGCTGTGTTTAAGCCACCAACTTGTTTCTCCATGTAAATAACTGACATCTGTGCCAGTACTTCTGTCACCTGCTCATTGTTAGCTTTATACTTGTTAACTAATCGCTAAACGTACAACTGCTGCATGTTACCCTGTTCAGCATCTGCAACATCCACATCTGTTTTTGTGTGTGCATGCACGCCATCAGCCCCATTTTATAATTACCTTGAATTAATACATTTTTGTGGCACCTCTGCCTAAAACCTAGTTTGCGTCTGCCATATAATACTTGCTAAGTTTTGCTAAACTGAGTTGCCAAGTTTTTGTTACACTGGTGCCTGTAACCTGAGCCATATCTGCCATATAATTATTACTGGGTTTTATGGGATTCATGTCTGCAACTTGTATCCCTTTATCAACATATAGTATTGAAAGTATTCTAAGTAGTTCTCCATTTTTGTTTTGACTGTGTAATGCTTTTGAATCACTCCAAATTACCATTGTTATATTTCATATTGTCAGCTAAGCATCTAAGCTGTTATTATTGTACTGTAGCTGGCATACAACCTTGAACCTACTGTACTCATCCTCCCATCTATGTCCCATACACCACTGGACCGCAGTCTGCCTGTACCCCTTCCGCCACCAGCCTATTTGCTTTATAGAGGTAGTACAGGAGCTGACATTTGCCCACTGACAACTCCTTATTGTTACCTTCTCAGAGACTGCTGCTTCTGTGGAATAGACTTTCTTTCCATGTAAAACAGAGCTCCTCACTGATCCTATTAAAATGCAACCTAGATAATTGGTTAGGAGACTGCAAATTCGCCCCTGGGGTGACACCCATGTCCCTCATGGACAGGGGTAGTCAGTGTTTATCACAGACCTGCTCTGTTCATAAATTTGTTCTGTGAACTACCCAAAAAGAACAAATGGGGATACTTGGTATTAACATGGCTAGGCTTATAGTTGAATCAGGGGGAAGATCAAGAAACAAGGAGAGACTGGAATTTTGGATGCAGGCATTTAAAGAGAATAACAATAGTCATACAGGATAGTATATCCATAATGTAGCAGAAAATATTCTAAGAACTAAGGCAGCACAGGAATGGAGAAAGGAGATTCTGCCAATCAGGATGACTTGCAAGTAGGGATATAGACAATAGGTAAGAGTGGGCTGGAATTTATTGGAGAAAACTGGCAAAGGAACCAAGGTACTGGGAGCAAATAACTAGAGATGGAAAGGTAATAGAATGTGAAGAGGCCAAGTATGTATTTGGACTGCAGGTTAGAGGTTGCCTTCCATATCAAGGATTGATATCAGAGTATAGGCAAAGAGAAAGAAATAGGGGCGTCCTAAACGAAAGACCAGCACTGGTAGAGTTTTCAGTAAAATCTAGAACAGAAGCTGCCATTAAAAACAGAATAATTAGTAGAGCATATAAAATATTGCATGATAACTATAATAATCAATCAGAGGAGGCTAGAAAGGATTGGAAAGAGGGACTGGATAAGCAATTCACAAAGAAAAAAAATGGGAGGATATATGTACGTCTCCTAAATATGCAACAAAATCTAGAATATTTAGAATTTTTGCTTGGAAATGTTTACATAGATATTTTTATACCCCAAGCAGACTCCAGTGAATTTTTCCTAAAGTAGATAGCGAATGTTGGAGATGTGACGGGGAAGAAACAAGTACTTGGGAAGGTGAGTTGGCGTGATTTAAGGATTCCTTGCAGGATACACTGTCGGACATGATGGGTGGGTGGATTGGTGTGACGAGGGAGATGATTTTTCTGAGCTATGATACAGAATCTGAATTGCCTAGACATGGTAAGGCCTTGCTGTGTCTAATTTTGTTGGCTGACAAAAAAAGCAGTTACTAGAAAATGGAAATCAAAATCTAAACCAACTATATTAGAAGTAGTGAGTATAGTAACAGAGATAAAACAACTAGAAGTGAGATCTTTAGAAAGAGTCTGCACAAACTACATAAGGAAAAATGGGAATTGTGGGAACAGTACATACAGGGGAGGAATGAGGTTTAAAAGAAGGCAGGACTTAAATGATGTAATGTTTGACTGAAAATGATTGGGTAGATTATAAGTGATCTATAGTGTTAGCAACTGGGAGTCTGTCAATATGGTTTGTGATGTAAAATGCTTGCAACTAAAATTGCGTCTGTGTGATTTCTTTTCATTTATGTAAATTTATAATTGCTTATATCATAAATGATGGTTTAACATAAGATGTTATTTGTTTAAAAAGGGGGTAGGAATTGAATAATTTATGTAATGTTGGTTAGGTTATATGTTATACAATAGTAAATGTGAAGTATAATATTTGTTAATGTTAATTTGTTAATACAGTTTGATTACTTTCATATAAATGTAAATTTGCCAGTGTCACATGTGATAATTCAATAAAGATGTTTCAAAAAAAAAAAAATCACTAGGCTTGTAAAGGCTCTAGGGCCTGCAGCCTAGTAACCTCCTATGAACCAGACACAGAATCTGCTTGTCAGAAATCTAGACACTTATTTCAAACTGGAAGCAAATCATTCCCGTTGCACATGTATCCAAGTTATTAGTACTTAACTGTACACCTACACTACCACTTCACAACCCTGACACCAAACCTACATATGCTAAGGTAGTACAAAATCACTACCAAAGACGCCTAGAAAACATAATAATGCATCTAAGACTCTACTGCAAAAGCACACTTTACTCATTAAATACACTACAGATCCCCCCAACATGAATCACCAAAGTGGTACGCAGAACCCCTGGTGTGGATAGAGCATGCTGCCAAACATGAAAACTTCTTTGTTATAGGTGACTCCGTAATTAGACACTTATTGCCGTATCACATCAAGAGGTTCTCCCATTCGATTCTCGACTTGGCTTGGGAGTGCCTTCTTTGTGGAGTCTGCATGTCCTCCCCGCGGTTGGGTAGCGTTCGAAAGACATGCATGCGTAAATGGGCATGCTTTCGTTGAAGGTTGGGTGTCGAGCTGGCACCTCGGCGTTGTGTAAAAAAACTACTGCCAATCATTAGCGGACCGGAGTTCTGCTGTGGCGACCCCTTACCGGGAAAAAGACAAACAACAACATTGCCTTATCACATACCAGTATGAGCAAAGATAGAGAAATTTCAGCGTCTCTTAAGTGCCAGGAGTTGTGATGTCACTGGGCACTCTGATACCTTCCCTCCAAATGTGCATACGACTTGGTCATTGTACATGTGGAAGTGGAGGACTTTTAACACTCTAGCTTTGATGTTAAGAAAAAAGGCATGGCTGAGCTGTCTGTGTAAGTCTCTGAGGCTGGCAAGCAGCTAGTCTTAAGCAGTATCATGTATCAGTGCAAATGATGGCATAATACAGACAAAACGTAGCTGACTTTAACAGTTGGCTGAGTAACTGGTGTCCTTCCAGAGGAGTCGGATATAATACAGCTGGGAGGGGCATGGCCATCACTCATAGATTAGATTTATAGATTCACAGAGACTGCAAGGCCACTGAGTCTCACATCCATTATCGCTTTGCCAATACCCTCTGTCAAGCTGCACCTCCTTTCTCCAGGAGGGCCATACCGGTCAGTCCTTTAAATTTATGGATAGCCATCCAGTCATTCTAATTTATGTTTATAGAAAGAAAGCAAGTCTCATCACTACTTGACATACAAGGAGAGTTTATTCCAGAGATTTGGGAGGCTCTGGGTTAGAAATCTATCCATCCTTGTGTTTTATGTATCAGTTGGTGAAGATTTAAGTCCCTGGTTCTGGTATTGGTGAAGATGCTGGTTTTGCAGAGAAAAAGAAGCTCCATGACAGTTTGGTCTCTAATGGCACAGTAGGCGAGATAGAGATCTCCCCTCAAAAGTCTATAAGGCATTGAATAAAGGAATAGCACTTTCAGCCTCTCTTGGTAGCTCTGGGACTTTAGACCTGTGATAATTTTAGGTCGGAATCTTTTGGGTCTTTCTAATTGTTTGATATGTTTATTAAGATACATCCCAAAGGGGATATTATACTCAGTAATTGGCCTGATCAATGAAAAATATAAGGGATTGATTGCATCTTTAGACATTGCTGATATTCCTTTGCCAGTTTGCTGGGTTGAATACAGTCATTTTCCTGACAACCATTGTTACATGATGGACAAAAGAGTAGGAGCTATCAACCCAAGTATCTAGGTCCCTAACTACATTTTTCTTTCATGGAGATATGTTGTCTAGACGGTATGATGAGAGATGGGCTGTCTACCAAAAGAGATGATACTAAACCATTTTATCATTTAGTTGAGTCTATTTTTGTTAAGCCAAGAGTTTACTAGGATAAGTTCATTCTGGAGGGTCTGAGTGACTTAAAGTGACTTAACATCATCACCCACTTTTCAATCATCTGCATACTTTGTTAGCTAGAGGTCTTGGTTCTCTGCATTGGAGATCTGAGAGGTAAATACCAAAAAGGAGAAGTCCCAGCACAGTACCCTGAGGGACACCACTGGTCATTTTCATACTGTCTGATGAGGCACCTGCTGCTCGCACTGTGTGGGTTTTATCTTTCAACCAGTTTGCTATTCAACCTTCCACATACTGTCAGTTTTTAAAGCATTTAACCTTTACATGATGCCAGTCTGGGGAATGGTATCAAATGCCTTAGTAAGTTCAGGATATGCCACATGCACTGTGTGACCACCTTCTACTGCTTCTGTAACCATTTTGAGGAACTTTACCAGATTAAATAGGCAGGATCTACCATTCACAAAGCCAAACTGTTGACGGTCAGGTCTAACAAGATTCTTGGTGTCACAGTTTTCGAGGTCAGTTATATGTTCCATGGCTTTGCAAATGAAACTTGTAAGGACAATAGGCCTGTAATTACTCGGGTCGGTTGTAAGGCCATCCTTACGGAGAGACATCACTACTGCTATGAACCATTCATCAGGGACAAAACCGTTAGCTAAACTTGAACAGTTTGAGGGGTGTGTGCAAGGGACTGTTTAACACTATTAAATAACCAACCGAGTATATTACCAGGTCCCATGGAGAAAATATTTTTGGTCTTGGTTACCACTTTCAGCAAATGATCTTTTAAAGATAATTGGGAGATTAAGGGATTCAGATATTTGATGGCTTTTAATAAAAGTCTCAAGGATGACGTTGACACTAAATTTGTTCACATAAATACATAAATATTTTACTCTTCCAGTTCATAAAGGTAAATGAAAAAAAACGTAGCTCATTCACATTTTAAGTCAGTCCAAACACTGCCTTCAGAATTTTTCTCCAACAAGATATTTACAATGTATAGAGTCTTTAATAATGGGCTACACTGCATCAAAAGCCAAGGCTTATTCGCACCTTGATTCCAGCTCTATAGAAAACTCATCATGGTTGTTATATTACACAGTTTCAGGGTCTCCTGGTAAGTTCTTGCTTACCTTTGTGCTGACCCTACAAATGAGGAACTGACTTTCTAAATGCATCTGGACATGCCACCCAATTTTATACACCATAAATGAGCAATTAGTGCCTCATTGCTGTCTAATACATACAAGTTCCCACTATCAGTTTGTGGGAACTTCCATATTCAAGCATCTGTCAAAGGTATCCTAATACATTTACTTCACAACATGTCACACTTTCCACTCAACAAAGCAGAAAACCAACAGATATTCATCATATTGATAATTGCTGCAGTAGCCTTAGCTGTATGGGTTATATCCTACTAAGGATATAACAGCCAGCCAGCCAGTTTCCAAAGCTTCAGGGCACCTTTCATGCACTTAAACTGTCAAGCAGAGCTGACTAAAAAACTAGTTTGGATACAAAGCCCTTCAGAGCATTACTGCCACTGAAGAGTACACTCCTCTGAGGTGTTCGAGGATCGACACTGAGCTAGTGCTGTTTCTTTGTGGGGTAGATAAGTTCCCATTGGGGGGACTTCCATTTCCTTATTTATGCTGCTGTTTTATCATTTTCCTCTTCAGTAAAGTTATTTTAAAGCTAAGAGTGTAGTGTTTTAATGGATTGTCGCAAGACTGTTGTGTACTTTTAAATGGAACTGTCATTTTTCTTGTCGTTTTAAAAGTGGTGCAAAGCAATAGAAAACATTTTTCCTGTGGCTAAATTGTGTTTATTTTACTTCTGTGGGGCTGGCACTGTTTAAAGTGCTTTTTACTTTGTTTTATTTATTTTTCTGTCAAAAATAGTTTTGTAGACTGGCAGTATTTACTGGCATTTGCTGCTTGTCTTCCCCCGGAAATAGACACCACTTTTGTCTTGACAGTGGAACATTCTACCAGTCCCACAGTTATTCCAGCCACAAAAAGTAAGCAAACAGCCTTTACCAACACAGCAGGCTATCCACAGCTGCAGGTGGGTGACTCTGTTGTTACCATTTGTTGTACGCCAGACCACTCATATTTTACTCAGGATCCCTCTGGTGTATCACCTACAGCCACTGTGAACCGAGGGTTAGCCACGTCCTTTTCAGCTGTTGGGGTCACCTCAGTGGGCAAGGGAAAGCCAGCCTTGTTGGTCCTGGGAGAGGGAACAAGGAAGGTTTCCCTGTTGTGTCAGAATGCTGTGCCCATCCCTGGGGAAGCTGCTGCTGCTGTCATTGGTATCACGGTTGGCCCCACTTTTCCTGTCAAAAAAAATTAGAAAGCCGATCAAGTGTCTACTCCTCTTCAGATTTCTTTGGATAGAAGTGGTTTACTGGGTCTGTCTCAGGGTTTAATTCAGGCTATTGACCCTTCTTGTAAAGTAGTTTCTGGTAAAAGAAAAAGGGATACCTCGTTTCCTGAAGAGATTCAAGATTCTGAATCTGAACAGGAAGATGCAAGGATGGATACAGGTATTTTTCGTGAGAATTCTGATTCAGACACTGAAAGACAGCTCAGTTTCTGATTTTGTGAGACTCCTGCTAGAAATGTGTCAGTGTTTTCAGTGAGGGAACACTGAGGATGTTCTTCGTGTTTCACTGTTGCAGTCATTACATTTGGGTTATCTGTTTGCAGGTAGCCCTCAGTCGGCCTGATTATCAAAGTCTTGGGTCCTGCGTCAGTTGTTGTCTCATCTTCCATGACGTCAGGTAGTCAGGGGTATAAAGCATGCAGCCGACACCATTACATCAGTCTTTCTTGCTGTGCGGTGCCCGAAGCAGAAGCAGTTCGCAAGTGCCAGTTGGCCGACTCCTGAAATTTTCGTTTTTGAGTTTCAGATCCGAAGTCTTCAACAAAGCTAAGTACCCCGTTAGGAATCCTTTTTCTTGCTGTAAACCGATGTCAGTAAAAGTTAACAATTGTATTTCTTGTGGAAAGCAAATACCTCATAAAGATTTTCATTAGTACTGCATTCCTTGCTTTGCGTGGAGACATGCGTGAATGGGCGTACCTTCGTTGAAGGTTGTGCGTCAGGGCTGGCAATTCGGCACGTAAAAATCAACTGCCAATCATTAGTGGATCGAGTTCCGCTGTGGCGACCCCTAACCGGGAAAAGCAGAAAGACACAACAACAACTGCATTCCTTGCTTAGATCCAGACCACGACGTCGTTGGTTCATTTTTGCATCTAAATATTTTGGTACTCGGTTCAATTATCCAGAAATGGCTTCGGTAAGCCACCCAACTATCGACATTCCGAAAAAATGCAAAGATAAAGACAGAGACAGACTGCATAGGTCTAGAGCTGCCGATGACGCTTCTGTTAAGCTAGTCACCAGTACTCAATGAGACACTTTCACAGCACCTGATACCCGCTACTTCAGATTCGCAGGCCTCTACTGAGACCCATTCGGAGCCACGAGATGTGTCTTCGACTGTGGAACATGCAGACGTCTCTACCTTGGATGGGTCTGGAGCCCCTGTGCAGGCACCGGCTTCTGAGGGTGTATTCAAGCCTACTGACTTGCATATTAAACCAACTCCATCTTCTTCTTCAAGGCCTAAAGCTCGATTCACGCCTAGAAAACTGATGCCCAGACTGCATGGTCAGGCCCCTGTGCATAAAAAACAAATGATAAGAATGGCTGAAGACCTTATTACTCTAACCAGGGGAAGCCACCCTTCTCCCTCTAAGAGACCTAGAACTGATTTTCCTTCTGATTCTTCTGATCAGGATTCTGAAATTTCTGATGTAATGTGATCCTATCTCGCCTACATTCATTAGGCTCCGACTCGGCAGTTATAACTAGCACAAAGTCTCTCATTGGCTGGGCTAACTCTGTATCCCAGGATGCACCATGCCCAAACCCCCAGATCTCGTTTGCCGCTCCTAGAGTAACGACGTGGTCTCGACTTGGCTGTGGCTAAGTACCCTCTCTTTTTTAACTTAGTAACTGTTTGCTCGAGTTATTATTTCCAAAAAGCTATTTTAATAGCTACGTTGTCTGTTGTTTCCCTTTTTGTGATTGATTGCGGTTTTTTGAGTGGTAATCCTTCTGTTTGGTGGGCTAGGCCTGCTTAAGTTAGAGGGCCTTTGCCCTATCTTGTGTTTTGTGTGGTAATCCTTCTGTTTGTCGGGCTAGGCCTGCTTAAGTTAGAGGGCCTTTGCCCTATCTTGTGTCTTTAGTGTTCAGGCGTTTAAGTTAGAGCCCTTTCCACCCTCCCTCCTTGTGTTGCTGAGTGTGCGGTCATGTTTCCTTATGTCTGGCAAGGAACAAAAAGAATATAAGCCATCTGGCTTTAAAAAATGCGCCAAATGTGCGTATAAAATGTCTTTGACTGATGGCCACGCCATCTGTGTTTATTGTCTCGGTGCCATACACTTGCAGGAATCCTGCAGTGTTTGTCATGCCTTCTCTTCCAGGGTTTTACAGGAGAGAAAAAATAAGCTTATCCTTAAGGGTTTGATTAAACCCTTCTTTGAGGAAACTTTAGCGTCTTCTCCCCCCTCAGAGAAATTCAGGTCTAAGACTAAAAAGAAGTCTCCGGCTCCGGCTAGTTCATCGGAGCCTTCGGAGAAAAGGTCAAAAGCTATATCTCCTTCCTCAGCTCCACTGGTCTCTGAGCCGCAGGAGGTACTGTCTAAGGCTATGTCTCCTTCCTCGGCTCCACTGGTCTCAGAGCCGCAGGAAGTCTGGTCTGTTTCAGGGTCGGCTTCTTCGACTCCACGGTCGTCGGCACCGAAGGAGGTTGCAGTGGTTCTCGAGCTTGCTTCGGCTCTGATCCCTTTGGAGCCGACTCAGAGCTGTTCCCCCCAGTCTTGTCTCGGTTCCGACAGAGGTTTCTCTACCCCCTTCTGTCTCCTCCAAGTCCTCCAGGCTGTCGGATTCGGATGTGGATAGGGTGGTCCAGAGGCTCCTCCAGTCACCAGTGTTAACTAAATTATTTTCGGCTCTAGCCCAGTCGGCTCTGGCGCCAGCCACGATATCGGTTCCATTTCTTCCTCCTCCGACAACCTCGGTGTCGTCGGAGCCGGAGTCTGCCGAATCGAGTGAAGTTCTTGGGTCGGCTCTGAAACCTCCTGCTAGTCTTTCGGATCTGACCTTGGCTCCAACCTTTTCCATCCCTTCTACAGGTTTTGGTACTCTGGTGTCCTCAGTCGAACCCGAAGGGGATACATCGGGGCTTCAAGCTTCGGCTCCGAGTCTCCCCCTTGGTGCTTTGGCTAGGGGTACCCCGAATCCGGTCATGGTCTCGGAGGTGGATTTTTCGTCCGATTCTGGTGGACCTGCCTTCGAGGCTATGAGGAGCGTGCTGGCCAAGTCCGTAGTGACTTCACCTGAATCGGCAACTCCATCCCCAGATGCTGCGACTAGAGCTTCTGGTGCCCCCCTGTCTCTGGACAGCGGGGCTCCTAGGCCTGAGGATACCTCCATGTGTGGTCCCCTGCTTTCTGAGGGCCCTTCAGAGTCCATGCCTGAGGAGCCTCCCAGGAAGAAGTTGTGTAAGAGGAAGCACATAGACTCCCCAGATGAGTCTGTCACCTCGGACACCGACCTCGATGATGCAGAAGGGTCCCCGAAGTCGTCCTCTGATGATGTCTCATTCTCCGATATCCTGGAGATCTTGAGACAGCGGGGCGACTGGCCATCCAAAAACCCTTCTGAGGAGGAGTCTGTCTTCCTCAAGGCCTTCGGAGCCCAGCCTTCCGCCTCCTGGGTGTCTCCACCCTTCGATGAATTATTGGATCTTATTTGTCGAAGGGTGTGGGAACACCCTGACTCTGTGGAGCCAGTTCCTAGCTGCCCCAATAAGTTCTTATCTGCGCCTCCTGGAAAAGAATTTTTGACCAAGGGAGTAACTGTGGATGCTATGGTGGTGGCGTCTGCCACTCAGCAGGATGTGGCAGAGGCTTCTACTTCCATCCATCCTCCTAATAAGGAGTCTAGGAGTATGGATAGGTATGGGAAGCGTACCCTGTCTTCAGCGACCTTTACCTTGCGGTCGCTGAATTACTTGTGTCATTTTACGCAGCTCCAAAGGGATCTCATAAAGGAGTTGGGAGATACCCTGTCGGGTAACTTGCCTGAGGCGTTGGCCCAGTCTGTTAACGCCCAGCTGTCTACCCTTTCTTCCATCGTTAACTCGTCCATGAGGCTCATATCTTATGCAGCCGAGGGGGCAGGTAGAACAGCGAGTTCGGGCGTAGCCCTTAGGAGGCAAGCTTGGATGCGCTTGTGTCATTTTGCGGAGGCTTTCAAGTCTTCTTTCACGAACGCCCCATTCGATGGGTCCTCCCTTTTTGGACCCAAAGTGAAAGACACCCTCACTAGATGTGAGCAGGAGGGTAAGACTTTGTCTGCCGTTGGGGCCCGTTTTTCGCTTCCCACTAGACCTTATCCCAAGGCTCAGAGGGGAGGGAAAATGTGGTTCAGAAAGTCTCAAAAGTCTTCCCCTGCCCATCAAAGTGACCTCCCCTCCAGGGGCAGAGGAGGGGGGAATTTTAATGGAAGGCATCGCCCTAGAGGCAATGGAGGTCCCCGCAATACAGGAGACCGCGAGTCCTTTCGTGGCTCCTCCTACCAACGTCCCTGAGGGATTACCCGACTGTGCGTCTCCGGAGCCAGTCGGGGGTCGTTTTTTGGAGCATCTTCAGGCCTGGGAGTCCATCACTCAGGATCGATGGGTGCTTCGTATCATCACCGGAGGTTACACCATTCCCTTTATCCATCCCCCTCCACCATCAAGGAAAATCCCGGACGTTCCATCCAGTCAATGGGATCAGGCAGCAATAGAGGTCTCAAAGCTGCTAGGAAAAGGAGTCATCCAACCAGTCCCTGCAGACTAGATCAGATTAGGGACTTACTCAAAATTATTTTTGGTGCCAAAAAGAACAGGGGTCTTGAGACCCATTCTGGATCTCAGCCGTTTAAACCACTTTGTAAAGAAGTCCAAGTTCCGAATGGTCATGTTGCAATCCATTTTCCCCTTGCTGGAAAAAGGAGTATGGATGTGCTCCATCGATCTCAAGGATGCCTATTATCACATCAAGATAAACAAGGCTTCCAGGAATCATTTACGCTTCCATCTGGGAGCCAGTCATTTTCAATTCTGGGCCCTGCCCTTTGGTCTCACCACAGCCCCCAGGGTGTTCACCAAGTGTCTGGCAGTGGTGACAGCTCACCTGAGATGTCTAGGATTCCAGGTGTTTCCTTATCTAGACGACTGGCTCCTCACCGCCCCCACCAGGCATCTACTTGTTCAAGCCACGAGAGCTACTGTCCAATTGGGCCATCTACTAGGGATTTCATTCAACTGGGCAAAATCTGTATTGCTGCCATCACAGCGTGTTGCCTTTATCGGCGCAGAGCTAGACTCTGTAGAAATGCGAGCTTTCCTACCGGCAGAGAGAATAAAAGTGTTACAGGCCCAGGTTCTGGCTTTACTACCCCGGGAAAAGGCCCAAGCCAGGATGGTTCTTCAGTTGTTGGGATCAATGGCGGCTACCATTCTTCTAGTTCCGCTCGCCAGGTTACACATGCGAATACTTCAGTGGCTCCTTTCGGCCCAGTGGTCATATCAGGAACATCCCTTGTCCCATCCGATTCTCATCACGGAGAGATGCCGGCAGGATCTGCGTTGGTGGCCTCTCTCGTCCAACCTGAATCAAGGGAGATCCTTGAGCCCCCCATCACCTATTGCCACAGTAACCACGGACGCCTCCCAGATAGGGTGGGGAGGGCATTATCTGGGCGAGACGGTTCAAGGTACATGGCAAGACCACGAGGTTCACTTGCATATCAATGTTCTGGAGATGAGAGCGGTGCTTCTAGCGTTGCAGGCACTTCACAGTTCTCTTCCCAGGGGAACTATTGCGATTCTCTCCGACAATATGTTAGTTGTCTGGTATCTGAACAAGCAGGGAGGAACCAAGTCCTACCCCCTTTGCAGGGAGGCCATGAGAGGGCGGAATTGGGCGATCGCTTCCCAGCGCTTTCTAGTGGCAACGCACATTCCGGGGAAGTCCAGTATGATGGCAGACAGGCTGAGCAGAGCTATTCTGATGCCTCACGAGTGGTCCCTGAATGATCGAGTGGCTGCTCAGATCTTCTCCAGGTGGGGCCTTCCCTGCTGCAACCTCTTTGCCAGCCCCCTGAATGCGAAGTGCAGCAGTTTTTTTACTCTGATCCCCCCACAGGGGGAGTCACCCAGGGATGCTCTAGTCCACAGTTGGCCCTCCGGTCTGCTCTACGCCTTCCCGCCGGTCCCTCTTCTGCCAAGAGTGATTCAGAAGGCTACCTGCTTGGGAAGCAAGATGATTTTGATCGCACCACTCTGGCCCCATCAAGTTTGGTTCCCCTTCCTTCGGATGTATGTGGTGGATGGTCCTTGGATTCTGGACCCAGCTCCAGACCTATTGACTCATCAGTCAGGACAGCTCCATCCATCCCTACGAACTCTCAAGCTTGCTGCCTGGCTTCTCCACTTCCGACCTTAGTCAGACAGCATATCCTTACCCGGGAAGTAGTACATATTCTGTCCTCCTCCCACAAGTTTTCTACTAGGAAAATATACTCTAGTAAATGGAAGAGATTTGCAAATTGGGCTCAGCAACGTGATCTTGATCCCCTTACAGCCCCTGTGTCGGCGGTGTTAGATTTCTTAGCAACACTATTTAGACAGGGTTCGGCTGCCTCCACTATAAAGGTTCAGTTGGCAGCAATCTCTAATTATCATGTTGCATATGAGCCTTCCCTCATGGGTCATAAGCTGTGTAAAGCCTTTCTGAAAGGAGCCTGGTTGCTTCGCCCTCCGGTTTCACAACCCGTTTTGCCATGGGATTTAAATGTGGTGCTCAGAGCTTTAACGTCTTCTCCCTTTGAGCTGGCAGCCTCTTGCGAATTTAAATTTTTGTCATGGAAGACTGCCTTTTTGGTAGCCATAACTTCAGCCAGAAGGGTATTGGAGCTTCAAGCCCTTTCTGTTAAACCTCCTTATTTGATTTTTCATAAGGACAGAGTATCTCTGAGACTTAGTCCTTCCTTTCTCCCTAAGGTCTCTTCTGCCCTTTGTCTCCACCAGTCTATTGAGCTTCTGGTCTTTTTTCCACAGTTTTCCAACAAAGCGGAATACAAATTTCACCAGTTGGATGTGCATAGACAACTGAAGTTTTATTTAAATAGGACACAACAGGAGAGGAAATCAGATCAGTTGTTTGTGTCCTTTTCGGACAATAGAATTGGCAGATCTGTAACTAAGGGCACCATAGCTAAGTGGATTAGGGACTGCATCTCATTTATTTATGCATTAGTGGGTAGGCATCTTCCCTTTCCAGTTAAGGCGCATTCTACCAGGGCTATGTCAACTTCAGTGGCCTTTCATGCTAGACTATCCATAGATGAGATGTGTGCAGCAGCTACTTGGACTTCTCCACATACCTTTATTTCTCATTACAAACTGGACGTGGCCTCTAGAGGTCGGGCTTCCTTTGGTTCCACAGTGCTCAGGAGTGTTTTCCAGTGAGCCTCCCAGGATTTAGGTGCTAGGGACGCTGTCCCGTCAGTAATGAATGTAGGCGAGATAGGATCACATTACATCTTTTAGTTATGTACTTACTAAACGATAGATGTATGTGATCCATCTCGCCAACATTCTTACGTACCCGCCCTCCTTCCCCCTACCTGTTGGACTTGGAGGAAACTTGTATTCTGATCCCTCTGAGGATATTATTTTTTCTCTCCTCTTACATATATATCCTTGTGGTGTGGTGTATGTGGGAAGATATTATTGGGGCAAACAAGATCTGGGGGTTTGGGCGTGGTGCATCCTGGGATACAGGGTTAGCCCAGCCAATGAGAGATTTCGTGCTAGTTATACCGGCCGAGTCTGAGCCGATTCTCAGCTCCGAGCCCGTCAGTAATGAATGTAGGCGAGATGGATCACATACATCTATCGTTATGGTAAGTACATAACTAAAAGTTTTCTCTGATGACTAGGAGTTGCCCTTATCTACCTATGAGGATTCTGATGCAGAGGACTCCATTCCCTCTGCTTCCCCTCCAGAGGATTTCTCTTTTGGTGAAACTGTGCGTACTCTTAGGGAGCATTTTCACTGGGAAACCCAGGATTACTGTGACTCCAAAAAGAGGCTTAGGGAATTCTTACTCCTACCTCAACACAGGCCTTTAGCTATCCCTCCTGTACTGGACATTGTAGATGATGCCTTCTTGGAATCTAGCCTGGCCCCTGACACTTTACCTCAGGCTCCCAGAAAACCTGATAGGTATTAGAGTACCTGACTCTCACAAGTTCCTCTTTAAGAATCCTACTGCGGATCCTGAGACCATTTCACAGGGACCCAAAGGCATTAAGGCTACTACTGCCAAAAACCCTACCCCCCTCCGATAGAGATTCCAGGGCCCTGGACAGATGGGGTTAAGAAGGTATACACTTCTGCTACTTTGGCCATTAGGGCCTTAAACTGCCAGCTTCATATGTTAAAGTATCAGCAGCATATTATTGGATTGCTTAAACAGAAAATGATGTTGATTCCTGACTGTGCTGAAAATAAAGAAATACAGGATTTAATAGATTCTGCTGAACAAGTTGGAAAACATACTTTGCGGTGTGGTTTTGATTCATTAGATGCATCTGGCAGGGCTGCTGTCACTGGGTCTGCACTTAGAAGGCATGCTTGGCTTAAGGAGCAAACTTTGCCAGATCATGTTAAAGATAAATTATTGGATGCTCCCTTAAACCAAGACCGCCTTTTTGGCAACAAAGCAGAAGAAGTACTTAAAATACTTAAAAAGATCGAGGAAAAAGCTAAATCTATGCAAATTGTTAAAGATTTCCTGCAAGTACAGCCTCACAGATTTAGTAGGCATTGGCCTTCTAAGAATTGGTCCTTTCCTGCCTCTTTCAGGCCTTCTCAGTCGAAACCCAGGACCAGCAGACCTCCCAGGTTTCAGTCTCAAGGTACTCACAGGCCTAAGTAGTGGGGAGCTCCCCACTTCCAAAGCTGGAAGTAGTAAGATACCCCCTATGGTAAACTGTCACAATGACTTAACTTTAAACCTTCCAAGCCCTGCTCAACTGACTGTTCATTTAGGGGGAAAGAGCACCCAGCATGCAAAAAACTGGAAACTCATTACCCAAGACAAATGGGTTTTAAATATAGTTTCCCAAGGATACAGATTCCACTTCCACTCCTTACCAACCCCAAACGGTTGGCCAGACCTACCCCCAAATCAGTGGGCAGAAGCTCAAAAGCAGGTTTTCTCTCTTCTAAGTATCAGGACTATTCAACCTGTCCCAGAAGAGGAATGGGGGCAAGGTTTTTACTCAAGACTTTTCCTGGTACCCAGAAAAGACAATTACTGGCATCCTATCCTGGACCTGTCTATCCTAAACACCTTTTTGATAATCCCAAAATTCAAAATGCTAATTCTTCATCAGCTGCTTCCCATACTAGGCAAAAATGCCTCGTTGGCAACACTGGATTTAAAGGAAGCCGACCTGCACATCCCAGTAAGTAGAAAATACCTACGCTTCAGAGCAGGCTACATGCACTATCAGTTCACTGCACTGCACTTTGGTTTATCTACTGCGCCCAGGGTATTCACAAAGTGCCTAGCTCCAGTCATTGCATTCTGCACGCAAAGAAATATTCAAATATACCCATACCTGGATGATTGTCTAATTCAGGCAGAAAGCCAGGACATACTATTAAATCATCTGGCATTTGTAAAAAAATTACTAACTTCTCTGGGGTACACCATAAACGAAAAGAAATCACATCTAGTATCCTGTCAACAAATTGTATTCCTGGGAGCAAGCTTGAATACAACTTCCCAGATGGCCTACCTCATGCCAGAGAAACAAGTTTATTTGACAGCCTACTTCAAACTACTGGCCACAAAGACCCAGCTATCTGCAAGGAAAGTACTGCAAGCCTTGGGGTTCATGGCCTCTTGCATTCTACTAATTCCATACGCAAGACTGCATATGAGGAAACTACAATGGTATCTAAAAAGCCTATGGTGTCAACATTCTCAGGACGTAGAATCAATGATTCCTATCATCCCTTGTCTAAAGACAGAGTTCCTTTGGTGGGCAGAGGCCTGCCACCACAACAAGAGATTGCCTTTCACTGTACCCCCTGCCACCCAAACCCTAACAACAAACACATCAGACTGTGCATGAGGGGCTCACTTGGCAGGGCAGTGCATTCAGGGCAAATGGAACCAGAGTCAAATGCACCTGCATATCAATCAGAAAGAAATGTTAGCTGTCCAGAATGCTCTGACAGCCTTCAAGGACCACATTCTTCCAGGACAATTATTGGTGAAGACGGACAACACCACTGTTATTTAGTACATAAACAAGCAGGGGGAAACCCACTCACCCTCTCTGCAGACTAGCCATGCCTCTGTGGAACACAGCCTTGAGCTACCAAGTGCATCTACAAGCTCAATTCCTGCCAGGCAAGCTAAATACACTGGCAGACGACCTAAGCAGAAATCTCATGGACCCACACAAGTGGAAACTGGAACCAAAGATATTCAACATTTTGAGAAACAAATGGGGGAGCCCAGAGATAGAACTGTTTGCCTCCCTTCAGAACTACCAATTGAACAAATTCTGCACAAGGACACCCCACAGACAAGCTTGGAAAGTGGATGCCCTGTCCTTCACCTGAAAAAATCTATCAGTTTATGCCTTTCCCCGTCTGCCTCTCCTCTCCAAAGTTCTACTAAATATCAAACAGGACAAACCAAGGACAATACTCATTGCACCAGACTGGCCACGCCAACACTCGTACCCCCTCTTGCGCAGTGTGTCACTGCTGGAACCATGGCACCTGCCTCAGACCCCTTCCCTAGGTGGGCCAGATTCTGCACCCCCAGCTTCAAACCCTGAACCTTGCAGCCTGGGTAATTACCTGAGCTCTCCGTTACCATCCCTCAGTAAGCAAGTGATGGATGTCATTCTGGAGGCAAGGAGGTCTAGTACTAGAAAATCCAATGCTGAAAACTGGAAAGATTCTGTTCCTGGAGCCAAACTCAGGGGATGGGCACAACAGTGCCCAATTTACCACACATTCTTCAATACTTAACTGAGATGCTTCACAAGGGCCTTTACTCCAGCCTGGGACCTTAACTTTGTATTGGAAAAGCTCACTCTGCCTCCCTTTGAGCCAGCTGCAAATGCAGAGTTGAAATTCCTTTCTTGGAAAACAGCCTTCCTTCTAGCCATCACTTCAGCAAGAAGGGTGTCTGAATTACAGGCCCTCATGGCATGCCCAAGGTGGTATCCAGTGTGGCCCTTAATCATTCCATTCATTTGCCAACCTTCTTTTCTAATCCACAGAACAAAGGGGACTGAATACTGCACTCCTTGGATGTGCACAGACAACTTAGATTTTACTTGGACAGGAATAAGCCTCTCAGGAAATCTGAACAACCATTGGTTGCATTTGCTGCAGGGGCAGATGGGATGGCCATTTCAAAGCAAACCATTTCTAAGTGGATAGGCCATTGCATTAATTTCTGCTATAAGCACCATGGAAAACCTACCCCACAGGGGATAAGACCACATTTCACTAGGGCTGCATCTACCTCTGCAGCCTTTCTCAGAGGTGCCCTACCAGGGACACCCTAGAAGCTGCTACCTGGAGTTCTGTACATACCTTCACCAAGCATTACCACTTGACAATTTTTTCTAAATCCAGAGCTGGTTTTGCCACTGCAGTCCTGCAGGGCCTAATAGCTGGTCCTAATGCTCTCAAATTGCCTCCTCCCTTCCTTGGCTTTGGGAATCTACCCAAATGTAATGACTGCAACAGTGACACTCGAAGAACATTGTACAGTTGTGTACACTTACCATAAATTTAGATGTTCGAGTGTATTCATTGTTGCTGTCCTGGTTACCCTCCCTCCAGCCCCGTGACTGCTATTGTCTATACCTGTCCTTTTGTTTACTACACTTAAGGCTTTCTGGTGTATTTGCTTTTTGTTGGAGGTGTAACCTTGTATATAATTGCTTCCCATTATGGGGGCACTGACATCTGAGGCAAGAAAAACTGATGTAATGGTGTCGGCTGCATGCTTTATACCGCTGACTACCTGACGTCATGGAAGATGAGACAGCAACCGACGCCGGACCCAAGGCTTTGATAATCAGGCCGACTGAGGGCTACCAGTAAGCAAATAACCCAAATGTAATGACTGCAACAGTGAATACGCTCGAACATCTACATTTATGGTAAGTGTACACAACTGTACTTTTCTCAGTCCCTCAAAAATGCTGTGAGCTGTTACAGTAGCAATTTTCCAGAGCCTACACCCATTACTTCTATTCTGTCTCCTTTAGTGGATGCATGGGTGTTACTGCCTGTAAGTTTCCTGATAGCCACCTGTCCCTAAAAAGGCAGCTAGAATATATAAAATTCCTCAGTCTTTTAAATTTATATACACTATTCCCAAACCTGACCCAGCAGCTGTACCTCTCCCACTGCTGCTAAGCACCTAGTCAATCCCAATCTTACTCTTGTTGATAAGGATGGGAAACTTATTGATAGGTATGGTAAAAAAGTGTATACTTCTGCAACTTTGATTTTCAGAATTTTGAATTGTTAGGATCACATGTTAAAGTTTGTTCCTACTGATTTTGAATGCTTTATCTGCAGTATTCTCGTATGAGGAAAACTCTGCTTTAAATAACCTAGTTTCTTTTATTACACAGGTCACTACTCATTGTTTGCAGTGTGTGTATGACCCTGTTGATACTTCTTCCAGGGCTGTGGCCACAGGTACTGTTTTGAGGAGGTTTGCATGTTTGCATTCTCAGACCTTCCTAGATGACATTAAAATGTGATTTTAAATTCACCCTTGGATAGTGATTTATTGTTTGGCCCTTCTGCTGCAGAGGTGATCAAAAAGTGTGATGCAAGAGACAAAATGATCATCCAGGGATCTCTAAAATTTTTCATCCCGCCTTTTCTAAATTTTCCAAGGAATTTTCTAGCTCTTCATCCAATTTTGGCAAAAAGCAGAACAAACAAACAATCTCAACAAAGTACAGTTAAAACAGATGATGTTATGTGATCCTATCTCGCCTACATTCTGTACTGATGGGCTCGGAGCCGATCCTCGGCTCCAACTCGGCACGCTATGCTATAGAGCGAAGTCTCTTATTGGCTGAGCTATTCTATAACCCAGGATGCACCACCACTACTTCCCCAGATCTCGTTTGCCGCTTACAAGCTAGGACGTGGTCTCGAACTTGGCTGAGCTAAGTGCTTTTTTTCTGAAAGTTTTTTCTGTCAGGAATTTCTTTAATCTTAACCCAAAAGCTGTTTTAACAGCTATCGTTGTGTATAAATGTGTTTTTGTGAATATTTTCTGGTAAAATTTTGTGACTGGACAGGGAAAGGTTTCCGTTTAAGTTAGAGGGGCCTTCCCCTCGTTCTTTAGTGAGTCTTCTTGTTGTTCGGAGAGGTCAAGTACCTGTTTTAGTTGGAGGGTTCTTGGCCCTCCTGTTGGTGTGTTCGTCTTTCGTGTATTTTTTCTTGGGCTTTCGCCTCTCTTGTTGTTAAAAAAAAAAAAAAAAAAAAGGAATTTTTTGTTGTGCAAACATTTGTACTAGTTCCATAGTGTTTTTTCTGACAAAGTGAATAGTGTCTACAAGCATTATGTCTAAGGAGCATAGACCCTCAGGATTTAAAAAATGTACAAGATGCAACTACAAAATGTCCATCACGGACGATCACTCCTTATGCGTGTACTGTTTAGGCACCAAACACCTTCAGGAGTCTTGCAGCGTGTGTCACGCTTTTTCCTCTCGGGTCCTCCAAGAGAGGAAAAATAAATTGATCTTAAAAGGGCTTATCAAACCCTCCTTCGAAGAGGCCTTATCTTCCTCTTCCTCTCCAGCTAAAAAAAAGAAATTGTCGGCTCCGACCAGCCCGTCGGAACCGACCACTAAGAAACCTAGGCAGGCTTCTCCATCGGCTCCACGGACTTCGGAGCTGAGGGCGGAACGGTCTGCCTCGATGCCTCCAGCCTCGACTCCTCTGGTTTCAGAGCCGATGGCTGGGGCTTCGAGAGGCGGGTCACCTTCATCGGCTCCACTGATTTTGGAGCCGATGAGGGTTGCCGGCTCAGACTCTTCCCGGCCGAAGCCCTCTTTGGCACCGAGGGAAATTGCTATGGAATCTCCCTCGGCACCGATACTGATCGAGTCTATTCGGAGCCGGTCCCCCAGTCCTTCGGAGCCAATGGAGAAGTCTCCTCCCGATCTTCCAAGATGTCGGATTCGGACATCGACAGGGTGCTCCAAAGGCTGTTTCAGTCTCCTGTATTCCAGAAATTAGTTTCGGATCCAGCCCAATCGGCTTCGGAGCCGATGGCCCATCCTGTAGTTCTGGTTCCTCCTCCAACAGCCTCAGCACCATTGGAGCCGGTGCTGGTGGAGCCGATGGAGGTTTTCGGGTCGGCTCCGACCCTTACTCCAACCCCGGCTTTCGGGTCGGAGTTCGGTACACGGACCTTCTCGGTCGGCCCCAGGGGTGACGTTTCAGGACTGATGTTTTCAGTTCCGAGCCTTCCTCTCGGTGCGTCGGCTGCGGGGGTGCCGTCTACTGTTGTGGCCCCGGGGGTTGGACCTTCCCAGGACTCTGGCGGTCCGGCCTTCAGGGCCATGAAGAGTGCTTTGGCCAAGTCTTCTTTGGCTACCTCCACGGTCTCACCGGCACCTTCCCTAGACACGGACACTGGGTCGTTTGTAGTCCCCCTGTCGCTAGACAGCAGAGCCCCAGGGCCTGAGGTCACCCCCAGTGGGGTTCCCCCCCCTCCTGGGGGTCCCTCTGAAGCTTCTTCGGAGGAACCCCCAAGGAAAAGACTGTGCAAGAGGAAGCACGTTGACTCCCCCGATGAGTCACTCATGTCGGACACCGATCTTGATGATGCGGAGGGGTCCCCTAAGTCGTCCTCGGATGATGTCTCCTTTGCAGACATCTTGAAAGTCCTCAAACAACGAGGCGGCTGGCATTCCAAACCCCCTTCCGCTGACGAGTCGGTGTTCCTCAAGGCCTTCGGGGCTCAGCCCTCCGCCTCCTGGGTGTCTCCGCCCTTCGACGAGCTCCTAGATTTGATCTGTCGAAGGGCGTGGGAGCATCCAGACTCTGTGGAACCGGTGCCGGCTCGCCCAAATAAATTCTTATCAGCACCCCCAGAGAAGGAGTTTCTGACCAAAGGTGTGGCTGTAGATGCCCTGGTGGTGGCATCTGCTACCCAACAAGATGTAGCAGAGGCTTCGACATCCGTCCATCCTCCTAATAAGGAGTCTAGGAGCATGGACGATGCACGGAAGCGCACCCTCAGTTCAGCGGCCTTTACCTTAAGGTCCCTGAACTATTTGACGCACTTCACTAGACTTCAGAGGGATCTGGTCAAGGAGCTTTCAGATACCCTCTTGGGTAACCTACCTGAGCAGCTGGCCCAGACGGTTGGCTGTCAGTTGGCTACTCTGTCATCGATATCAAACTCGTCCATGAGGCTCATTTCATATGCAGCCGAGGGGGCGAGTAGGGCGGTTTGTACGGGTGTTGCTCTATGGAGGCAAGCCTGGCTCCACCTGTGTCATTTTGCGGCAGCCTTTAAGTCTTCCTTTGCTGACGCTTCCTTTGATGGGTCCTCTTTGTTTGGACCCAAGGTAAAGGACACATTGACCCGCTGTGAACAAGAAGGTAAGACTTTGACTGCCGTAGGGGCACCGTTTTCCACTCCCTTTCGGCCTTACCCCAAGGCTAAAAGAGGAGGGAAAATGTGGTTCCGTAAATCCCAGAAGTCTTATCCCTCGCAGAGGAGGGGGAAATTTTTCAGGAAGACACCGTCCCAGAGGCGGCAGAGGCCTCCGCAACACTGGAGACCGCAAGTCCTTTCATGGCTCTTCAGCCTTCCACAATCCCTGAAGGATTGCCCGACTGTGCAGCTCCGGAGCCAGTCGGGGGTCGTTTTTCGAGGCACCTAAAAGCCTGGGAGGGTATCACTCAGGACCGATGGGTGCTTCGAATCATCGCCGGAGGTTACGCCATCCCCTTTTCTCACCCCCCTCCGCCGTCCAGGAAAATCCCGGACCCGCCACCCAGTCAACGGGAAATCGCAGCCTTCGAAATCTCAAAGCTGCTTCAAAAAGGAGTCATCCAACCAGTACCCGCAGACCAGATTGGATTAGGGACTTACTCAAAATTCTTTTTGGTGCCAAAAAAGACCGGGGACTTGAGGCCCATTTTGGATCTCAGCAACCTAAATCGATCAGTCAAGAAGTCCAAGTTCCGAATGGTCACCTTACAATCCATTCTCCCACTGCTGGAGAAAGGTGTTTGGATGTGCTCCATAGATCTCAAGGACGCCTATTATCACATCCTGATAGATCAGGCGTCCAGGAGACATTTGTGCTTCAGCCTGGGAGACGGTCATTTTCAGTTCTGCGCACTGCCCTTTGGTCTCACCACAGCCCCCAGGGTGTTCACCAAATGTTTGGCGGTCGTGAGGATTCCAGGTGTTTCCGTATCTGGACGACTGGCTCCTAACTGCCACTTCCAGGCGTCTACTATTGCAGAATCTAGCAGCCACCATATCACTAGGCACTTCCCTTGGAATCACCTTTAATTGGCCAAAGTCTGTGTTGCTGCCATCTCAGCGCATAAGGTTCATCGGAGTAGAGATAGACTCAAACCAAATGCGGGTCTATCTTCCTACAGAAAGGATACAGACTATACAGGCTCAAGTCCGAGCCTTGCTTCTCAAATCCAAAGCCCCAGCCAGGATGGTCCTGCAGCTATTAGGCTCCATGTCAGCCACTGTTCTCCTAGCCCCCTTAGCAAGATTGCATATGAGAATTCTCCAGTGGCTCCTATCGACCCAGTGGTCCTTTCAGGATCTCCCTCTCAGTCACCTCATATGGATCACGGAAACCTGCAAACGGGACCTTCGCTGGTGGCTGGTGTCCTCCAATCTGGATCAGGGACAACCCTTCATTCCACCTCCTCCTATGGCCACATTGACGACGGACGCCTCCCAGACGGGGTGGGGGGGGCATTACCTGGGCAGGTCAGTCCAAGGCAATTGGCATTCCGACGAGAGTCTCCTTCACATCAACATTCTAGAAATGAGGGCGGTGCTTCTATCTCTACAAGCCCTCCACGATTACCTCCCTCAAGGCGTAATTGCCATTCAGTCCGACAACATGTCAGTAGTCTGGTATCTGAACAAGCAGGGAGGGACCAGATCCTACCCCCTTTGCAGAGAGGCCATGAGAGTATGGGAATGGGCAGTAGCGACCAGACGTTTTCTGGTAGCAACTCATATCCCTGGGAGATCAAACGTGATAGCCGACAGACTAAGCAGGACTATTCTCTCTCCTCACGAGTGGTCTCTGAATGATGCAGTGGCAACTCAGATCTTCAGAAGATGGGGAACTCCTTGTTGCGACCTTTTCGCAACCCCGCTGAACGCGAAGTGCAGAAAATTCTTCTCTCTCACTCCAGCTCCGGGGGAGATTCCCATGGACGCCTTAGCCCATCCTTGGCCCACCGGCTTGCTATACGCCTTCCCTCCGGTTCCCCTCCTTCCCAGAGTGATCCAAAAGGCGACTCACTTAGGGAGCAACATGATTTTAGTTGCCCCTTACTGGCCTCGTCAGGTATGGTTTCCCTATCTTTGGAAATATGCACTGGACAGTCCATGGTTCCTGGATCAGATCCCGGACCTATTGATTCACCAGTCGGGACAACTCCATCAGTCCCTTCACTCTTTGAAGTTAACAGCTTGGCTCCTCCTCTTCCGACTATAGTCAGGAATCATACTTTAGACCCGGAAGTCATACGTATCTTATCCTCAGCCCACAAGTCTGCCACTAGGAAATTGTATACTAGCAAATGGAAGAGATTTGCTATTTGGGCTCAACTCCGGGGTCTAGATCCCATCACTGTCCCGGTGTCAGAAGTCCTGAAGTTTCTAACTTCCCTATTCAATCAAGGTTCTTCAGTCTCTACCATCAAGGTCCAATTGGCAGCTATTTCCAATTTTCATGAATCTATAAACCCACCTTTGATGAGCAACAGGTTGTGTAAAACCTTCATAAAAGGTGCTGTGCTTTTACGACCTCTGATTTCTCATCCTGCTCCACTGTGGGATCTCGATGTGGTATTACATGCCTTAACCTCCTCCCCCTTCGAACCGGCAGCAACTTGTGACTTGAAATTTCTTTCTTGGAAAACTGCCTTTCTGGTCGCGATTACTTCAGTCAGAAGGGTTTCAGAGCTTCAAGCTCTATCTGTCAAACCACCGTACCTGTTTTTTCACAAAGATAGAGTATCCCTCAGGCCTAACCCATCCTTTGTTCCTAAAGTTTGTTCCAGTTTCTGCCTGCAACAGTCATTAGAACTTCCAGTTTTCTTCCCAAAGTACTCAAACAAAGCGGAATACATCTTCCACACATTGGATGTTCACAGGCAATTGCGCTTTTATTTAGATAGGACCCAACAAATACGGAAAACAGGTCAATTGTTTGTGTCCTTTTCGGACAAGAAATTGGGCAAAGCCATCACGAAGGTCACTATTGCCAAGTGGATCAGGGACTGTATTAGTCAAGCTTATTCCTCTTCTAATAAAGAGCTTACAACCTCTGTCAAAGCTCACTCTACAAGAGCTATGGCTACTTCAATAGCATTCCATTCTAAGCTTGCCATTAGCGACATTTGTGCTGCGGCTACGTGGTCTTCTCCGCACACCTTCATTTCCCACTACAAATTGGATGTGGCATCTCGGGGGCGAGCTTCATTTGGTTCCACAGTTCTCAGGAGTGTTTTCCAGTGAGCCACCCAGGAATCAGGTGCTAGGGACGCTGTCCCATCAGTACAGAATGTAGGCGAGATAGGATCACATAACATCTTTTAGTTATGTACTTACCATAACTTTAGATGTTTGGGATCCATCTCGCCTACATTCCTAATAACCCACCCTCCTTCCCCCTGCCTTGGAGATCAGAAGAGACCGGACAGTCCGAGTACTATCGTTTCATCTTGAAACATCTGGCAATGTTATATAAACAGTTATGTGTGTGTGCATGAGTGCGGACAAACAAGATCTGGGGAAGTAGTGGTGGTGCATCCTGGGATATAGAATAGCTCAGCCAATAAGAGACTTCGCTCTATAGCATAGCGTGCGGCTCCGAGCCCATCAGTACGGAATGTAGGCGAGATGGATCCCAAACATCTAAAGTTATGGTAAGTACATAACTAAAAGTTTAAAAAGAAATGGCAATAAGGTTCCAAAAAGAATTCTCGAACCTTCCAAACCATAGGATACTCCAACAAGCATGAATGACTCTTCAGGAGACCTTATGACCCTCTCCCACCCTAGCCCCTTTTTTCTTCCAGAAAGTTTGAATCTCCATTTTTTCTTCAGCAGAAGACAGTTTAAGACAAATGGATTTTGAAGATCATTTGTCAAAGTTACAGATGGCAGTGGAAGGAAATTCCTTATTTCCAGGTCATCATTCCTCATCCTCCAGATCAGACTCTTTTGTTTCCACATTTCTTCATCACATGCAATTCCAAGGAGTGATGGAACCAGATGTTCATTGTGTTTCACTGTTGCAGTCATCACTGTAGGGTTCTTTCTGCCGGCAGGCAGCCCTCGGTCGGCCAGAATCCCAAAGTCTGGTTCCGGCGTCGGCTGTTCAGTCATGCTTCCTGACGTCAGAGCGCCAGGAGTACAAAGCTGCCAGCCGACGCCATGTTCTCCAGTCTTTCTTGCCGTGCGGTGGAAGCAGTTCACAAGTGCCGGTCGGCTGACTCCTGATATTTTTTCATGCTTCATTCAAAAGACTTACTTCTTCTCAAAGGTAAGTACCCCGTTGGGGAAACTTTTTTCTTGCTCCAGTCCAATGTCAGAAAAAGTTAATAATTGTATTTCTTGTGGGAAGCAAATACCTCATAAGGATTTCCACTCTTACTGTATTCCTTGTTTAGGCCCTGACCATGACGTAGCTAGTTGTCGGTTTTGTGCTAGATTTAACCAACGTACTATTAAGCGGAGGTACGATTTTGCTTTTCACTACTTTGGCAGGCGATTTAATTATAATATGTCGTCGGACACGCTTCCGACTACTGGAGGTCACAAACGACGCAAGGATAAGGACAAGTCTCCGAGGTCCAAATCAAACGACGGTTTACAAGCAGAGCCAGCTACAGGATCGGCTGTCGTCTGTGAGGCGCTTTCGCAGCCCCTGTCGTCGGCCATTTCAGAACCGATTGCCGGAACGGACTCCCACGAGGAGCCAGCTAGGCCTTTGAGTACTCCAGCTGCAGGACCTTCGGACAATGCTCCCTCGGATGGGTCCAGAGCCGCTGTGCAGGTACCAGCTTCCGAGGGGTTTTCAGGCCTACACAGCTTCTGATAAAGGCAAAGCCAAAGACAAAGGCGAAGACTCCTTCTAAATCAAAGACTCCAGCCCAGGCCTCTTCTGATCCGGGACCCAAATCTCAGAAACAGCTGCTTAAAATGGCGGAGGACTTACTAACCATGATTAGGGGTTCACATCCCCCTCCAGACAAAAGGCCAAGGCAAGAATTGGATTATGAATCCTCTGATTAGGCATCTATTTCTTCAGTGTCTTCCTCTGAACAGGAATATACTTTCCCTCCTTATGAGGATTCTGATGCTGAGAAATCCATTCCATCAGCTTCTTCCCCTGAGGATTTTTCTTTTGGAGAAACTTTACATGACATGAGGGAACATTTTCACTGGGAAGGACAGGAGTACTCTGAATCTAAGAGAAGGCTTAGGGATTTTCTTCTTCTTCCCCAACATAGATCCCTGGCTATTCCTCCTATTTTGGATATTGTGGATGATGCCTTTTCTGAGGCTAATTTAACTCCTGACTCCTTTCCTCCAGCCCCTGCTAAGCCTGACAGATATTACAGGGTCCCTGACACCCACCAGTTTCTTTACAAAAATCCTGCTGCTGATCCAGAAACTATTTCTCAGGGTCCTAAGGGTGTTAAGGCTGCCTCTGCTAAAAACCCTATTCCATCAGATAAGGATTCTAGAGCTTTGGAGAGATGGGGCAAAAAAGTGTACACTTCTGCTACTTTATCTATTAGGGCTTTAAATTGTCAGTTTCATATGCTAAAATATCAGCAGTTTCTGCTGTCTGTTATGAAACAAAAGCTAGGTACCATTTCTGCATGTGCAGATAATAAGGAATTACACGATTTGATGCATGCTACTGAGCAAGTGGGGAAGCATGGCTTACACTGTGGTTTTGATGCCTTGGAGGCTTCATGCAGGGTGGCTGCCACTGGCACAGTCATTAGAAGGCATGCTTGGTTAAAGGAACAAAACTTACCTGATCAAGTGAAAGCAAAGTTACTGGATGCTCCTGTTCAGCATAATGTTTTGTTTGGGTCTAAGGCTGAAGAGGTGATAAAGAAAATGGAGGATAAGGCAAAATCCATGCAAACGGTTAAGGATTTCTTACAAGTTCAGCCCCCGAGATTTAGCAGAAATTGGCCAACTAAAAATTAGTCCTTTCCCAGCTCGGACAGGCCTCAGAGGGGTAGATATAGGTGCTCCAGAGGGAGGGCCCAAGCACAGACCTCTTACAGACCTAGACAGTGGAGGGCTTCCACTCCCAGGGGTGGAGAGGACAGACCTCAATCTTATAGAAAACAGGCTCAATGACTCCCCCTGCATGGCTCCAGGAACCTCTCTCCTGGAAGCCCCTCTAGGAGGAAAACTATCTCTTTTTCAACAAAATTGGACTTACATAACCCAAGACAAGTGGGTTCTGGATGTAGTTTCAAGAGGTTACAAATTCCACTTTCATACCTTGCCAAGACCAAACAGATGGCCAGACCTACCAAAACACCAATGGGCAGAGGCATTAAACCAGGTGGGATCCCTCATGGCTATGAGGGCCATAGAACTGGTTCCACAGTAAGAGATGGGGCAAGGCTTTTACTCAAGGCTCTTTCTAGTTCCCAGAAAACAAAATTCATGGAGACCCATCCTGGATCTGTCAGTCTTAAATACTTTCCTGGAGATACCAAAGTTCAAGATGCTTACTCTGCAGCACCTCCTGCCAATGTTGAGCAAAAATGCATGGATGGTGACATTGGATTTAAAGGAGGCTTACCTACACATCCCTTTCAGACATGAGTGCAGAAAATACCTCAGGTTCAAGGCCGGCTCAAAACATTACCAATTCTCTGCGCTGCCCTTTGGCTTGTCTACTGCGCCCAGGGTCTTCACCAAGTGCCTGGCACCAGTAGTAGCTTATTTCAGACTCAAGGAAATTCAAATTTACCCTTATCTGGATGACTGCCTTATTCAAGCAGGCAGCAAGGTTGTCTTACTCCAGCACCTGGAATTTGTTCAAAATCTACTCAAGTACCTGGGATTCACTGTGAACATAAAAAAGTCAAATTTGACACCCACACAACAGATAACTTTTCTGGGTGCTCTTCTAAACACAACAACCCAGATGGCATTTCTGACATCCGAAAAACAACTACAGCTGGCTTCAACTTTCAAAACCTTGGCGTTAATGTCTCAGCTAACTGCAAGGAAATTCCTGCAGGCTTTGGGTTACATGGCCTCCTGCATCCTTCTCATACCATATGCAAGACTACATATGAGAAAAATACAATGGTACCTAAAAAGTGTATGGTCCCAGCATTGCCACAGTCTAGACACACAGATTGCTGTCTTGCCTTGCCTACAAAAGGAATTCCATTGGTGGACCATGGCATGTCTTCACAACAAAGGGAAAGCCTTCAGTCTGCCTCCAGCCAGCCAAGTATTAACCACGGACGCCTCGGATTACGCATGGGGAGCCCACTTGCAGGGGAAAGGCCTGCAAGGTTTTTGGACAGAGGATCAGAAGCACCTACATATCAATTTAAAAGAGATGTTAGCTGTACAGAATGCCCTCTTGGCTTTCAGGGATCTTCTACAGCCAGGACAACTACTGATACGGACAGACAACACCTCAGTTATGTGGTACATAAACAAGCAATAGGGTTCACACTCCTACCCCCAGGAGAGTTTCGGAGTTGCAAGCTCTCATGGCTGTGGAACCTTATATTATTTTTCATCAAGATAGGGTGTCTTTAAGGACTAATCCTACTTTCATGCCTAAAGTGGTTTCCAAAGTGGCTTTAAATCAAACTATTCACCTTACAACTTTTTTCACTAATCCACAAAATAAGGGGGAAAGGATCTTGCATTCCTTGGATGTACACAGGCAACTTTGTTTTTACCTGGACAGAACCAAGGATATCAGGAAAACAGAGCAACTGTTTGTTTTTTATGCAACAAATTCCCAAGGCAAAGCTATTTCAAAACAGACCATTTCTAAATGGATTGCTCATGGAATCAGATTTTGTTACTCTCATCATGGAAAGCAAATCCCAGGAAAAATTAGGACTCACTCTACCAGAGCTGCTGCTACTTCAGCTGCTTTTCTCAGGGGAGTACCTACCAAAGATATTTTGGAAGCTGCAACTTGGAGTTCAGTGCATACTTTCTCTAAGCACTATAATCTCCCTCTTTGCTCTAAGTCTAGGGCAGGCTTTGCTTCTGCAGTCTTGCAGGGCCTTCTAGCCGCCCCTTCTACTCTATAACCACCACCCTTTATCTCATCTTTGGGATTCAACCCTACAGTGATGACTGCAACAGTGAAACACGATGAACATAGTACAGTTGTGTACACTTACCATAAATGTAGATGTTTGAGTGTCTTCACTGTTGTAGTCTGGGTTACCCACCCTCCTGTCCCCTCTTATACTATCATTAGTGTGGTTTCCTACTTCACCCTTCTTCTGAGGTGTATTTGCTACAGGGTATGGGGTTTGTTGTATGTTGCATTTTTGTTTTACTATTAGCCTTCACTTTTGGGAACCTGACATCTGGGGCAAGAAAAACTGGAGAACATGGCGTCGGCTGGCAGCTTTGTACTCCTGGCGCTCTGACGTCCGAAGCATGACTGAACAGCCGACGCCGGACCCAGATTTTGGGATTCTGGCCGACTGAGGGCTGCCTGCCGGCAGGAAGAACCCTACAGTGATGACTGCAACAGTGAAGACACTCAAACATCTACATTTATGGTAAGTGTACACAACTGTACTTTCCTCTTTCAAGATGGGGAAGGGCTTTTTTTTCAAGGATGTTCCTAGTGCCAAAGAAAGAAAATGTTTGGTGACCAGTTCTGGATCTTTCTTTCCTAAGCCTGTTTGTGATAATGCCCATTTTCGAAATGATGTCACTTCACAACCTGTTCCCTTTTTTTCCTCTTTCTTGGTAGCACTAGACTTAAAAGATGCTTATCACCACATCCCTATTAATCCAGACTTCAGATGTTTCTTAAGATTTTGTGTGTGTAGATCACATTATTCTCTGCCTTACCCTTTGGACAATCCACTGCACCAAGAGTGTTCACATAGTGTCTAACTCTAGTTGTAGCTCATTACAGGCTACAGGGTATCCACGTTTCCATATTTAGACAACTTGCTTATCTTTCAGAGTCTTTTCCAAAGTGTCAGGATTCTCTCTCCGGATGAGCTATCTCTTACAGAAGCTGGGATTTCAAGGGAACACTGAAAAGTCTTTCTTGACTCCTTCACACAGGATTCCTGATTTCAAAGAATTTTTCTTCCCCAGGAAAAATAGATCTAGATCTATTTCTGAAGTTTTCTACTCAGGCTGAAGTCACTGCAAGGGAATACCTCAGGACTTTGGGTGCCATGGTGTCTGATTCTCATCATAGCCCTGCTAAGACTCCACATGAAAAAGATGCAGTTATATCTGAAATCTCTTTGGTCACAGCACCAGCACCCTTTATGTTTTCAGATCCCAGTGCTGGGATTTGTCAGAAGAGAAATCACTGGGTGAATAGAACAAATATCCTTAAATCCAGGTCAGGTCTCCCCTTCTACTTCCCTGGTCCAAAGTAGTCACCACAGATGCCTCAGACTGCTTCTGCAGCAAGGTAGTGATGGAGGCAAGAAAGCATGCTACTAGAAAATCGTATGTTAGCAAATGTTAAAGATTTTCTAGTTGGTGCCAACAACATAACCAGCACCCATTCAGGGCTAGTTGTTCTCTGGTTTAACAATATTTGTGTGAGTTATTATTCTATTACCTTTTTTATTCCTCTTTCAAGGTTCATTTATTGACCATTTCAGCAAGTCTACCCATGGATCTTCCTGTTTCAGTGCAGTTTTATGTCAAGATGTTTTTTGAAAGGAGTTTTGAATGAGACCTTGAAGAAAACTGGCGGCTCCTCCTTGAGATCTTAATTTGTGTTAGAGAAGCTAACACTTGCTCTATTTGAATCAGCTAACCTAGGTGACTTGAGGTTCTTAACATGAAAAACGGTTTCACAGATTGCTCTGACCTTTGCAAGAATGGTATTGGAGTTGCAAGCTCTTGTGGTGAGTAAATCCTATCTCATTTTCCATAGGAACAGGGTTTCTTTGAGTGCTGATTCTTTTTTTTTTTATGCCTAAAGTTGTATCCAAGTTTACTTTATAAAAATGAGGGAGAAAGGATACTCCATACCTTGGATGTCCATAGGCAACTCAGGTTCTATCCATCCACCCACAACCCCTTTTTCCCATTTTTGCACATGGAGTCAGGGTGTTATTTCAACAGTGACAATCATCTAGAGCCAAGGTTTACACCACCGGGTGGCTAGCCCTTCCTTGGTAGTTCTTTCACACCACACATTCGCATGCGCACTCATACCTATTGCCAGTTTAGAGTGTCCAATCCACCTACAGCATGCCTTGGAATGTGGGAGGAAACTGGAGTACCCAGAGGAAACAGGGAGGATGTGTACTATCCTGACAGAGCTAAATCTTTCATATCTTCTGTTGTTCATTTCTTGTGAAGGTAAGAAGAAGGGACAACCTGTATCAAAACAGAAATTTCCAAATGGTTGTCTAAGGCTATTACCTTTTGTTATATTCACATAAAGAAATATTCCAAGCAGGGTCAAGACCCACTCTACCAGGACATTGGCTTCATCTATGCCTTTTTGGAAAGGGTTGTATTCAAGAAGTATTCTAGAAGTTGCTGCTTGGTCCTCTGAACATACTTCTTAAAAAGCAGTATAAGTTTCATTTCTTTTCTAGGTGCAGATCAGGCTTTGCTAGGATCATTCTCCAGGGGATACCAGACTCTTCTCCTTCCACCTGCCAAATATAGTAAGCTGGGGTAATGCATCTGTATAGTTATGGCTACTGCAGCAGTGATCAATATGATGAACACATTACAGTAAACTTACCATAACAGTCAATGTTCGAATGATCACTGCTGCAGTAGCCACTCCTTACCTTCACCCACTTGTTGTTTGGTGTGCTTTTTATGCCAGGGTGTGGACATTTATTTTTTGTTGGTCTTAGCTTTGTCCTTTCAGGGCTCAGTTTCCCACTGTCTGTTAGCAGGAAAGCTCTGAAAGGCTTGGCACCCAAACTCTTTTTTAGGCAGCTCAGCTTGTTATATCCTTGCCTAGATATAACCTGTATAGCTAAGGTTACTGCAGTAGTGATCATTCAGACATCTACTGTTATGCTAAGTTTATGTACAAAGTGTACTTTTTAGACTCGTACTGCAGGTTTGTAGGATCTTAACAACCTACTAGCATTTTTATTAGTTAGGCCAGGTTTATAGGTTATGGTAAATTGAAAAGGATGGAGGGGATAATGCCCACTGGCAGTTTTGTATTGCCATCCCTGTGCCTACTGTGGCATTACAGAGTGTCCTAGTGAGTTACCAAGATGAGGTGCCTCACAACAGACAATACTTTAAGGAGGACGGTACTGCCTCCAAACCTACCTCTGATGTGTTGGTATGTAAGGTAAATTTAGTAAAATCAGGGGTGACCTAAACAAAGGTTCCAAACATAAGATCCTTTTTACTTCAGTAGATACTGTATCAGCCTCAAGAGACCACTGCATCTTGATAAGAGCTTTCCCTTTTGTGGGACCTGTCAAAAGGCAATTTAAGAAAAGCCCTTGTGTTCTTTTAGTACAGGCCATTTGATTTATGGCATAATTTTTTTTCTTTCGATAACATTATTACTAAATCATCACATTTTAAACTGTAGCATGGGTTATGTACATTTACAGAAAATGTTGTTGTGTCTTTCGGCTTTTTCCCGGTTAGGGGTCGCCACAGCGGAACTCCGGTCCGCTAATGATTGGCAGTTGATTTTTACGTGCTGAGTTGCCAGCTCTGACGCACAACCTTCAACAAAGGTACGCCCATTCAGAAAATCTTTAATAGCATATGTTCATCTTTCCTACTGCTGCAGTAGCTTTTGGCTGTTTGGATTGTTTCCTTCCTAGGATGCAACAATGGCCTGGTTCAAAAACTCTGTCTCCATCCTACATCTTCCCTCTAGCTCCTGATTGGCCAGCACCAATCAAATAAATAGTAGCCAGAAGAAAGTGACTTAGTATTTTCTTTTCACCTTACAGGAAGCAACTAAGGAGCTTCTCAGGAGCAGCAGTTAGTCTACAGTTCAATTCTGGAAGATAAGTCTTGTTTTGGGGAACCCTTCCATGTAGAATTCATTGCCCTTTTTAAGATTGTACTAGTTCTAATTTTTGACTAAAAGTGAGTGACATTTGTTTTCTTTCAGAAACTTGATATTTATTTAAATCTGGGTAGTTTCCTTTCAGGGACTGCCTTACTAGGTTTAGAGCCTTATTTCTTTTCTTGAAAGCATTTTTTGTGTTGCTTTTGCAACTTTTGACTTTATATGTATCCAAGTCTGAAGGGTCTTTACCCTCTTTAAGTAATACAGCCACCTTTCTTCCAAGATGCTGGTTCTTCCCAAAATATGATTATGCAAAACTTTCCAAATCATTATCAGTTTTTCCCTCCTAATTTCCAGAGTTCCATATGAATATCATCTGTTCTTAGAGACTTCCGTGTTGATTGATTATAAATAATTTTTATCTCTTCTTTTTCTTGTCTTATTAATTGTTGAGTCTCATCTTCCTCTAACCCTGGAATAATTAAGTCATCCATTCATATTTCCATTTTGTGCCTGTTTTTGGTTTCCCCATTCCTCTGCTTTAAACAAATCTTCATAGAATTTTTCAGAATATATCTTAATACTTTTGTGGTATCTCTAGATGTCCTTCCATATCACTTTTGCAGTATTCCTTACATAAGGGATCTCCTGCCAAGGATAGCCCCGCATCCAGCCAGAAAACCAAAGCCTTTAGAGTTTATAGAAGTCATGTACTTATGCTCCCCATGCAAGGCGTGGGGCATAAAGGTGACTTACAGACATACATACCACAGTACTTCTTTGCTGCCACTCTGAACACCATCATTGAACATCAGTCAGAATGATCTTTTTTCTGTGCTGGTTGCCTTTCGTAGGATGAGAGAGGTTCAGATCTTTCCTTATCTAGATTATCTGCTCATTCAGGCTTTGTCCCCCAAGGTTCTGTTTCAAGACCTCCAATTTACTGTTTGTTTGATAGAAGACTGGGGTTCACCATTAACATTTGAAAATCAGTCCTGGTTCCTTCTCAGGATCCTGTTTTTCTCGGTTGCAAGATCAGACCACTCCCATGCTGGCATCCCTACCTGCACCCAAGGCTGTCTCTTTTATTTCCTTTTTCCAGTCCCTTTTTCCTTTGGCTTCAGTCACAGCCAGGGATTTTCTAGGGATTCTAGGATATATGGCTTCCACCATTTCTGCGCTGTCTCTAGCCAGGCTCCATATAAGAAAACTTCAGTGGTACCTCAAGTCGTTGTGGCTTCAACACCGTCATCCACTGGATTTCCTAGTTTCTTTCCTTCCCTGTCTCTAGTTCCGACTTCATTGATGGATTAATCAGCTTGCTGTCAACCCAGGGCTTCCTTTTCAACCTTGAGTCCCACCTCAAGAGCTCTTTTTGGATAGCTTGGACAGGGGGGTGGGGTGCTTCCTTTAGTTCTCTCAAGGTCCAGGGTCTCTGGCCTCCTCATCAGAGGTCAGATCACATCAATGTCAAGGAGATGAGAGCTCTCATTTTAGCTCTTCAGGCTTTTCATTCCCTGTTTCTTCCAGGGCCCCCTCAAAGTTTTCATAGACAATACTACAGTGATGTGGTATATAAACAAGCAAGGGGGATATGGTCCTACCTTCTTTGTAGGCTCACTATTCAGGTCTGGGATCTGGCTGTCCAGTATCTAGTGACTCTTCAGGCTGTCTGCATTCCTTCAGAACAAAATTTAGTGGCAGATTGGTTGAGCAGGTCCAGCACACAGGCTCATGAATGTATTCTTCACAGAGATCTGTCTGGATATTGTCCATCAGTGGGGTATTCCTCAGGTAGATCTTTTTGTCTCCCCTTTGAACAGATAACTTCCTCTCTTTTGTTAAAACGTCCCAAGTCCTCGGGCTTGGAAGGTGGACCCCCTATCTTTTCCTTGGAAGGGGTTGTTTCTATACACCTTCCCCTGATTCGGATGATCCTTCACAGGTCAAGCAAGACTCCCCCAGAATCTTGCTGGTGATTCCATTATGGCCAAGGCAGCACTGGTTCCCCCTTCTTTTTTCACTTAACCACGGGCAGTCGCCACAAGTTACCTCATAGGGTGGACCTTCTCACACAAGACAAGTGGTCTCTTATCCATCCTCACTTGTCTGCTCTTCAACTGATGTGGGTGATAGGGTTTTTATCCATTTTATGCACCTATTTTCTGAGGACGTGCAGGAGACTAGGAAACCCACTACCAGTAAATCATATTTTACCAAATGGAAGAGATTTTCTGTTTGGTGCCTCTCTTGTAACCAGGATCCCTTTTCAGTGGGATCCCTCTGGTTCTCTCTTATTTGTGTGAATTGCTCCATGCTGGGTAGCACATTCTTCAGTTAGAGCTCACCTCTCAGCTATTTCTGCTTGTCTGCTTTTGAACAGTTTCTTAAAGTCGTTCTTCATGCCAGACCTCCCAGAAAACCTGTTCCACCTTCCTGGGACATCAGTTTTGTTCTTGAAAAATTGACTCGGACACCTTTTGTAGCCTGCTGCTTCAGTGTCCTTGCATCGTTGCACTTGGATGACTGTTCTTCTTTTTGGCCCTTACTTTAGCTAAGAGAGTATCTGATCTTCAGGCTATTTTGGCTGTTCCTCCTTTTTCAGTTTTTCACAGGGACAGGGTGTCTGTCTTCATACCAGTCCCTGTTTTATGAGCAAGATGGTCCGTGAGTTGTCTCTTAACCAGTCTATTAATTTATCCTCCTTTTTCCTTCTCTGCAGTCTGCTAGTGAGAAGGTTCTTCACACCTTGGATTTGCACAGGCAGCTCAGATATTTTTATTTCCTTTTATCCCTGGCCTTTGGATTTGGCAGTTTCTAAACAAATCATCTTTTCCTGAATTTCTAAGGCCATTTCTTCTTGTTACTCCTTTCTTGGTAAATGTCTTTCCTATTCTGTTAAGGTTCATTCTACCAAAGCCATTGCTTCTTCTGGTGCCTTTTTCAAAGGATTTGGATACAGATTCCAAGTTGGATGTTGTTTCCAGAGCAAGAGGTGGCTTTGCTAGGGCATCCCTGCATGGGTTTCTAGAGATCTCTTCAGTGCCCTCCTCCTCCCGGGTTTCCTCGAGCTTTTGTACTCTCCCTTACGTAAAGAGTACTGCAACAGTGATATGGAAGGACATAGTACAGTTGTGCAAAATTTTACTATAACAGTAGATGTCCTTCTGTTCACTGTTGCAGTATTCCCTCCCTCCCTCCTCTCCCTTCTGCTCAGCCATATTCCTCTTGCCCAGGGATTATTCTTTTTTTTTCCTCCGTCTGGATGCAGTTGCTCCTCCTGATCCCTAGGGATATTTGTTCCTCCTGGGGTGTTTCATTTGAGGTATGTACATCCGTGTGTCACCTTTATGCCCTATGCCTTACACGGGGAGCATGTGTGTGATGTACAACTTCTATAAATTCCAAAGGCTTTGATATACTGGCCGGACGTTGGCCTATCCTTGGCATGGTATCCTTTATGTAAGGAGTACTGCAACAGTGAAGAGAAGAACATCTACTGTTAAGATTTTACACAACTGTACTTTATTTTTCTCGTCATATGCTTCCTTTGTTTGGCTACAGCTCTAAATACTTTCTGTTGCCGAAGTTGTTGTGCTAAATGTTTTTGTACTCTAAGAGTTGTTATCAAAAATAGTTGCCTACCAGCAACTTTTCTAAACGCATGCATTTTATCCAAATACTGTTTTTCCTCTTTAGCACTCTCCTCTTTTTCTTTGAGATTAATTTCTTCTGCAGTACTTTAACTTATTGTAAATCCCTTTAAACCATTCCTATTACTTGTTGCCTATATCTTGTTCTCTCATTTCTATCATGTTTTTAAACTTCATTTTCATTTTAGTGCACTCACCAGCTATCCCTTCTGAAGTAATTTCTATATTCTCTAATAATTCTGGAATCATATCCACTACCCATTCCTTACATTTCTGACTTTTAACAGACAAGTAGGAAGGTGCCAGTGTCTCATTTTTACATCATTACACTGCATCTCTACCTCAGTTTTTATTGTTTTGTTGTCTGATATCTGGATGGGTCTCTAAGCTTTCAATTAAATGCACCTGTTACCTGTGAAATGTAATTCTATTCAGGCTAGCCCAATTGTAATATCTTGGAGAATAATATATAAATTCTGTCTGAGTTCCAGTTACTGAATTCACATATTCCATACCAAATATTCTTCTATCCATCTTCAGAAATCTACCATATTTTGTTGTCTTTTCCCTCTGGGTCCCCTGATATATCCTTACTATTGCAAATCATGTTCCACTCCAGCCTTCGTTATTCATTCAGTGGTCTTACTACCTCTCTTATTATAAGATATCCAATACCCAGCTTACTTTTTAAGCATGCATAGTCAAGCCTCCCTGTCTTACAGACTCTAACACAGCCTGCACGTTTGGTATGAGTGAGACTGCTTTCTCCTGAATGAATGACCACATTGTCCAGGTACGCAGCATATCATGAGTGGGACTTCAAGATTTTATTCATCTGCTGCTGAAGGTGGATGGGGCTTCATGTAGGCCAAATGATGCCACCCTGTACTGAAACAGACAGTCCAGAATTATAAAGGCTGCTGTTTCTTTGGCAGAGTAAGTAGTACTTGCTAGTACCCCCTTTGTCACATATAGTGTTGTTAAGCATCTGACTTTCCAAGGTTCTTGGTCAGTTTATCAGTTCTGGGCATGAGATATCAAATTATGAAATGCTATTCAGTTTCAAGTCATCACAGAGTCTGATATTTTCTTCATGCTTGGGATGTAGCATTGTTGGACGATTTCTAACATTTTGTGACTCTTCTGTTATGCTTAGATTAAGATTTTTTTTGAATTTCTCTTGCTGATTACTTACATGGCTGGCAATCTATAATGTCACAGTCTAACCTTCATGCCTGGTGTTGTCTCAGTCGTGTGTTCTGTGGATTTAGTTGTTTTAAGCATTTCTGAGAACACTCCTTTTCTATTTTTAATTTATTTATTTTACATTTGTTTACCGGGAAAGTCTGACTGGGATAAAACCCATTTTCAGCATAGGCCCGGGGAGAAAAGCTTCACATACAGAAATTATACAAAACTTGTACAAGTAATTATACAAAAAATATACAAGACTTAGAGTACACCAGAAATTACATTCTGTGGTATTATAGCTGACATTTGTATTACACAATTACCTGATATAATTCCTTATTGCAGCGTAGACATTGTAGTTTTTCAAAGTAAGCTGAGGAAGGGTTTGTAGGGAGGGAACTGGATATAAAAAGATGAAGTTAGAGATTATCTAGACATGAGAGAGAGCATGGATTATGAAGTGGTCAGGGAAGAAGAAAAAGTATGACCAGAACTATTAAAACTAGTTAGCCTGGAGTAGTACAGAAACAAAGACAGGTGTCATTAAGATAACTTTTAAGAATCTTTTTGAATTGGTTGGTATCTGTGTTGGTTCTGATGCTGTGAGGTAGTGAATTCCACCTTGTTGCTACATAATGAGAAAATATTGAGTCCCCTGCCATATTAGGGGATTTGGACACGTAGTAGAGATTTATTTGTTGAGGAAAGACTTTGATTTGTGATATTGGTCTGGAAAATATTTAGAGGGGCAGGGTTTTTTTTCAGGTTGCTACACTAGTTTGTTGCTAAGGTTAATTGGTTACAGGATAGAAGTTGTGAAAGTTCTAACCAGGAGAGTTTCTTTAAGGAGTGACAGTGGTGGGTATGATATGGACACTCAGTTGTAAATTTAGCTATTTTACTGTAGCATGTTTCAAGTTTAATTAAATCTCTTTTTAAGGTTGGTGAGAATTGGGGAAGTATACAGAAGTGTTGATAGAAGATGGGTTCTAGCAATGGCAACTCAAGAGATGTTAGATACTTTTTATTTCTGTAAAGAGTACCCATTTTTTTGTGAACCTTCTTAATTGTTTGTGCTATGTGTAGGTCAAATCTTAGGTTATCTATTATTACACCTAGTAGTTTTGTTTGTGAATCGGCATTAATTTTATTATTATTCCTAGCTATAATGTAAAAGGTGCTGGGGGGGGGATCTTGTGGTTTGGAAGATCATGAGTTTTGTTTTATTGGGGTAGAGTATGAGCTGATGGTTAGAGAGCCATAGCTCGGTATCTGAGAATTATTTTTGGGTTATGTCATGGAGGTGTTGCAGGTTATTTGCGTCACATATAAGTGTTGTGTCGTCTGCATATTGGCTTGCTGAAGCCAGTGGGGTAGCACTGTGGAGGTTGTTTGCAAAAACAGTGAAGAGTAGCGGCTCAAGAACTGAGCCTTGAGGTACTCCTAGTGTGACGGGGAAGAGGGGGATAGGACATTAAGCCATTTTACAGAATGTTGACGGTCCTGTAGATAGCTTTGGAACCAGTGAAATGCAGAGGGGCTGAGGTTCAGTTTGGAAAGTGTATTTAATAGTTTGGGGTGGGAGACCGTATCATAGGCCTTGGACATGTCTTGAAACAGCAGAGACTATTATACCATTGTTTTTGGGATAGTTGATGGTATTGCTGAAACTGAGGAATGCAGTTGTGGTACTATGATGGGGCCTAAAACCATGTTGATATGTTACTAGCATGTTGTTGAAAGTAAGATAATGAATCAGTTGGAAGTGGATACATCTTTCGAGGAGTTTAGATAGTGGAGAGAGAACAGCGATCAGTCTGTAGTTGATCTGCTCTATGGAATTTCCACCTTTGTGTAAGGGGATAATGTGTGCGATTTTCCATATTGCTGGGACATGTTGTTCTGCTGTGGACCTGTTAACAAGGATCAACACTGGATAAGATATGGCTTCAGCTGCTAGTTTTAAATATTCAGCTGGTAACTTGTCAGCTGCTATTAAAGAGGGTTTGAGCTTTTTCAGTAGTTTCTTAATGGTGGCTGTGGGAACAGGCTGAAAGGAGAAGAAGTTCATATTGAGAGGTTTGAAGGCTAGTGATGGTTCTGTGGAATTACTTTTAGAGATGGTACATTTTCAGTGAAGTATTTATTGAGTTCTTCTGTAACTATGGTAAGTTTGGGGAAGGGGTAGTGGGATGTCCTGGTTGGAGAACGGCATTTATGATATTCCAGAATTTTGAGGGTTATGCTGGTATTTATGTTGCAGGTTATAGCAGAAGTTCTTTTTATCTAGGTTGATTTGGTGTTTAGCCTTGTTTCTAATTTGCTGGAGTGCAATGCGGTTGATTGGGGTTTGACAGGTGAGCCATGTTTGTCAAGCTTTGTCTCTTTTCCTAAGGAGCATTCTGGTGACATTTGTTAGCCATGGTGTGTATGTGACTTTAATACGAATTGACCTGGGGAGCAATTTATTTAGAATTTCAAGGAAGGTACTGTTGAAATAATCTACAGCAGCATCAAGGGGCAGGTCTTTTTAGTAGAGACCAGTTACATTTTTTTAGGCTATTGATTAGGTTTTTGGGGTTAAAGTTTTTTTTTTTTTTTATACTACGGATTTGGTGGAAGGTGATGAACTTGACAGTATGATGTTTTTTTCTCAATAGGCTGGCATATGGTCATTAAGTCTGTCAGGTAAGTAGTCACTAGTCTGATAATTCTGAGGTTTGTTGGTTAATGTCCAATCCAGTATAGATTGACGGTTGGAGTTTGTATCTGTCCGTGTAGGAGCTTGAATGAGTTGTGTGAAGCCATAGAGTTTGATGTGATTGCTGGGGTTATGTTAATTACAAGTTGTCCAGTCTATATTAAAGTCACCTGTAATAATAGTTTCTTGTGCTATGGAATTTGATATAAACTGGATAAAGTGCTCTATAGTGGAAATGCTATTTCTGGGTGGGACATAAGTAGCTATAATGGATATGAATTTGTTTTGGTTAAGTTGAAGTTTAGTAGGTAGGATTTCTATGTTTTCGAGGTTATCTATGTTAATTCTTTGTGGTAAAAGTGTGAGACTGCTCTTAAATAAGATGGCTACCCCAATACCTCTTTTTACCTTCCTGCCTGCTCTAATAATGTTATAACCAGGTGGTGTAACTTCATTGTCAGCAATGTGCGCTTTTAACTAGGTTTCCATTAAAACAGCAATATTGGGGTTATAATGGGATAGGGTGGTGTGTAATTCTTAAACTTTGTTGACTGTGCTTCACAGGTTTAGATTTAGGATTAGTATTTCGGAGCCTTTTCATGATAGATTGGTTATATCTTGTATTTGAGGATTTGGTGAGGAGGTTTTCTGGGGGCCTGGGTTTGGGTGAATGTCTCCACTTATTATAAGTTTGGTAGCTATGGTTACTAGTGTCTGGATGAATGCTGATATATGCTTATGAAAATTAAAAGGGATATTTTTGAGGTTTGGTTTAATATGCTGTAGTCTGTTTGAGGTGTGATGGAGTTCTGTTATATTTAAGATGGATGGAGATATAAAGATGGAGTAGTCAGTTAGGTGTGGAGAAAAGGTAGATGTAGTTTTGTGAAAAGTGTGAGGGGAGACTGTTTGTGAATGGTAGTTTAAGTGAGCAGCAGTTGTTAGCAGTAATATACAATGTACTGATTGCATTTTGTAATGGTGAAAAGGGTAGGGATTGGTTAAAGGTTAATATATGTGTGGTAATGGATGGGTGTTAAGGTTAGTGTGGAAATGTGAGCTATTTTATAACTGGAAATTCTATAGGTGGTGATTGCTAGATAAGTGGGAGTGGTTAGGTTTAGAATAAATTTGAATGATTTGGGAGCGGGAGGGAATGGGGGCAGGCTAGAGGAGAGGAGTGAACGCCGAGCATAGCGAGGATGGAATGGAGCGGGCAGAGCCAAGTTCTATGACTGCACAGCAAGGAACAATCAGTCACTTACACTAGCTATGCATCTGACAGTTTTGTAGAGTAGGAATTCTTGGAGAAACAGAAACCTTATGCCAGGAGTGGGAGAAATATGGGCAAGTGTATTGGGCAAGGAGAAGACTGAGTAAAACAGGGATTCCAAACTAGAAAGTATAGGGTTTAGAGAGATCTGTGGTGGGGGTGGGGGTTACCAGTAGTGTGCACTCCCTGAATACATTCTAATGAAATTTACAATCATAGAAGGGTTACAGCATTAACATACACTGTAATGTTGCCTTTACTTTAAGTAAACCGGCCACAGACTTTTGCAGATGCAGCTTGCTGGTAGACAACTGCTATAGGGATGCCTCACAGTGTTTGCATTAGCCGAGAACTGTAAATGGAAATAAAAAAAGATTAGGAAAAGCTGACATGAGGAGTGCTAGAAGGAGGTAGGACTGTATTTATAATTGGTGAAATATAAGAAAGGAGTGGAATAGGTAACACAGCCTAATAACACTACAGTTACTAAGTTAAATTAAAACCTCTGAGCAGTAATTTGACACTAAGAAATGTGTTCAGATACAAGCAGCATCTAGGCATGCATACAGTGCTCAACCAAGATTAATGTACAATATCTAGCTTGGCCTGGGTGAGCCATCACTGTAACATAGGACAGTCTAAATACAACAGAATCTATAGTACAATGTATTACTACACTATAGCAGCTGAGTGTCTGCAAACTATAAGATATTACATTACATCCCAGTATAAGCAAGTAGCGAGCAGTTAAATTAGTTGGCTGTTAATTGCTTCATATTAATTTTTTAAATACAGCAGTAGGAACACAGCTGTTAAAGCACAGTATCTTTTTTTAAAAACAGTGATAATTACACAATAGTTTCAATAATAATATAATTACACAGTAGTTTCAATAGTAAATAATAATAATAATAATCCCACTTAAAACAGTAATGCATAAGCAGAGTTCAGTTTGTTAACAAGACCGAGTGATGAGCATAACCCTTTAAATATATACACATGTAAACAGTGGCATATCTTACTGCTTATAACAAATAATTAGCACATATTCTGAGAATCCGTCGATTTCTACAGAAAAAAACATATTTAACCGAACTTACATGGAGGGCACACTATGGAAGATGCCAAAATAGCAGGTAGGACAAGCTAGAATAGTTTAAAAATGGCGCCAGTCTAAGAGGGGTGTATTTGAAATGTTCTGCTAGCTTGTGATTGGAGTTTCTGTAGGAGGGGCAAGGTAATATTTACCAAAAGGGACAGTGAAATGACAGTTACACTGCTCCTGGATTTTAAAGTCCTTAGAGAAAATTAAAAGTGAATGAGAGAGAGAGAACAAGGTAAAAAGAAAGGTCTAGCTCTAGAGCAGCTAGAAGGAAAGAAGATTTATGACTGAATGAGTAGAGCTCAGCAAATTCGGAAGTTCTATAACTGCACAGCAAGGAACATTCAGTCACTTAGACTACCAGGTACTGAGGAAAGTATCTATGCAGCTGACATTTTGTAGAGTAGGAATTCTTAAAGAAGTAGAAACCTTATGCCAGGAGTGATTATGGAGTGGGAAAAATATGGGCAAGTGTACTGGGGAAGGAGAAGACTGAGTAAAACAATGATTCCAAACTAGAAAATACTGGATTTAGAGCGACCTCTGGTGTGGTGGGGTGGGGATTAGCAGTAGTATGCACTCCCTCAATACATTCTCATGAAGTGTATAATCATAGAAGGGTTAAAGCCTTAACATACACTGTAATGTTGCCTTTACTTTAAGTAAACCAGCCACAGACTTTTGCAGATGCAGCTTGCTGGCAGAGAACTGCTATAGGGATACCTCACATTATTTGTATTAGCTGAGAAATGGAGGGCACACTACTAGAAGATGCCAAAACAGCAGACAGACGAGGATTATTTAACTATACTGCATGCAGGTAGCAATTCTCTGATATCTCCTGCATGAATCTCTTTTCCATTACTTCAGTGCATTAAAGTCATAGAGTTGCTCTGTTTTCTTTTTTTTTACCCAGTTGTCTAAACTTGTAGATTACTGCTTTTATTGTTTTTGTCACCTCAAATGTCCCCTCCCACTTGTCCAGAAATTAGTTTTCCATGAAGGGCACTAACACTGTCCAAGATAGACATTCTAATTTTAAACTCATTGATGTTCTTCGTGTTTCACTGTTGCAGTCATTACATTTGGGTAATCTGCTGGCAGGTTGCCCTCAGTAGGCCTGAATAACAAAGTCTTGGGTCCTACATCAGTTGCTGTCTCCTCTTCCATGACGTCAGGGGTATAAAACATGCAGCCAATGCCATTTTATTCAGTCTTTCTTGCCGCGTGGTGCCCGAAGCAGAAGCAATTCGCAAGTGCCAGTCGGACGACTCCTGAAATTTTCGCATTCGAGTTTCAGAACCGAAGTCTTCAACTAAAGTTAAGTACCCCGTTAGGGAAACTTTTTCTTGCTCCTTACTGATGTCAGTAAAAGTTAATAATTGTATTACTTGTGGGAAGCAAATACCTCATAAGGGTTTTCATTTGTACTGTATTCCTTGCCTAGGCCCAGATCATAACGTGCCTTGCTGTCAGTTTTGTGCTAGATTTAACCAACGCACTATTAAGCGTCGGTATATTTTTGCTTCTAAATATTTTGGATCCAGATTTAATTAACCCGAAATGTCGTCGGTTAGCAATCCGACTACCGGAGTTCACAAAAAACGCAAAGAAAAAGATAGAGACAGACTGTCAAGGTCCAAAACCAACGACAAAGCTTCTCCTAAGCCAGTCGCCGGTTCGCTGGTACTCCGTGAGTTGCTTTCACAGCCCCTGATACCTGCTGCTTTTGAGTTGCAGGCCTCTACCGAGACCCACGCGGAGTCCAGTTTGCCGCGAGATTCTCAGAGTATTGAACCCGCGGATGTCTCTCCCTTGGATGGGTCTGGAGCCGCTGAGCAGGCACCGGCTTTTGAGGGTGTTTTCAGGCCTCAACATTTTTATATAAAACTGACACCAGCTTCAAAAACAAGATCAAAATCATCTTCTAAGTATAAAAAAAGATGCATAAGCCACATGCTCAGGCCCCTATGCCTAAAAAACAGATGATCAAAATGGCTGAGGACTTAATTACCCTGATCAGGAGTTCTCAAACCCCCCCTCCGCTAAGAGGCCTAGGCAAGACACTGATTATGAATTTTCAGATCAGGTTTCCATTTCTTCTGATTCCTCTTCTGATCAGGAATTTTCTATACCTCCCTATGAGGATTCAGATGCAGAAGAATCCATCCCATCTGCATCTCCTCCTGAGGATTATTCTTTTGGAGAAACCTTGCATACTTTAAGGGAACATTTTTATTGGGAGAGTCAGGATTTCTCTGAATCAAAAAAGAGTCTTAGGGATTTCCTTCTTCTTCCTCAGCATATGCTTTTGGCTATCCCTCTTGTATTAGACATTGTTGATGATGTGTTTTCAGAATCAAGCATGGCTCCTGATTCCCTACCTCCGGCTCTTAGTAAGCCAGACAGATATTACAGGGTTCCTGACTCCCACAAATTTCTATTCAAAAATCCTGCTGCTGCTCCTGAAACTATCTCACAGGGCCCCAAAAGTGTAAAGGCCTCTACAGCTAAAAACCCTACCCCCTCTGATAGAGATTCCAGGGTGCTGGATAGATGGGGAAAGAAGGTTTATATGTCTGCAACCTTGGCAATTAGGGCCTTAAACTGCCAGTTTCATATGCTTAAATATCAACAGCATGTTATGGGCTTATTGAAACAGAAAATTATGTTGATTTCTGATTGTGTGGAAAATAAAGAATTGCAGGAATTATTGCATGCAGCTGAACAGGTTGGAAAGCATACTTTGCAATGTGGTTTTGATTCCTTGGAGGCCTCTTGCAAAGCCGCAGTTACTGGATCTGTGATTAGAAGGCATGCCTGGCTCAAGGAGCAAAATCTGCCTGATCATGTTAAAGCTAAATTGTTGGATGCCCCTTTACAGCATGATACTTTGTTTGGTAATAAGGCAGAAGAGGTTTTAAAGAAAATGGAAGACAAAGCTAAATCTATGCAAACTGTAAAAGATTTCTTACAAGTGCAGCCGTCCAGATTCAGTAGGCACTGGCCTTCTAAAAATTGGTCCTTTCCTGTGTCCAACAAAGTCTCTCAAGGCAAATCCAGGCGCTCAAAAGGCTCTATATACCAATCACAGGGTTCTTACAGGTCAAAGCAGTGTGGTGCCTCCACCTCCGAATCTGGAGGAAACAAAGCACAATCCTACAGTAAGCAGTCTCAATGACTTCCATCTACCATCACCAAGCACTTATCTTTTGGCAGCCCCCTTGGGGGGGATTAGAACTTCATGCTCAAAATTGGCAGTTAATTACCCAGGACAAGTGGGTATTAAACAGAGTATCCCAGGGGTACAGATTTCATTTCCATACTTTGCCAATTCCAAATGGTTGGCCAGATCTGCCACAAAATCAATGGGCAGAGGCTCAGAAACAAGTTACGTCTCTCATGGATATAGGGGCTATTCAGCCAGTACCAGAACAGGAAAAAGGACAAGGTTTTTATTCAAGACTGTTCCTGGTACCCAGAAAAGACAATGCCTGGCGTCCAATACTGGACTTATCGATTTTGAACACGTTCCTGGACATTCCAAAATTTAAAATGCTGACTTTACAACAGCTACTGCCTATGCTGGGCAAGGACGCTTGGTTAGTGACTCTATACTTAAAAGAGGCATACCTGCATATCCCAATAAGGGAATCGTGCAGAAGATAGCTCCGCTTCAAGGCAGGTTTTATGCATTACCAGTTCTCTGCACTGCCCTTTGGTTTATCTACTGCACTCAGGGTCTTTACAAAGTGCCTGGCACCAGTAATTGTGTTTTGCAGACAAAGAAGCATACAAATTTATCCTTACCTGGACGACTGTCTCATTCAAGCAGAGAATAAGGACATTCTTCTTCAACATCTGGCATTTGTAAAAAGGCTTTTAACATGCCTAGGGTACACAATAAACGAAAAGAAATCACAACTGGTACCCTCTCAGAAAATTACATTCCTGGGTGCAAGCTTGAATACAACTGCTCAGATGGCTTACCTTATGCCAGACAAACAAAGGCAACTGACAACATACTTCAAACAGATGGCAACAAAAACCCAGTTATCTGCAAGACAAATTCTGCAGGCTTTGGGGTTCATGGCATCCTGCATTCTACTAATTCCATATACGAGACTGCATATGAGGAAACTTCAGTGCTACCTAAAAAGTTTATGGAGTCAACATTGTCACAGTCTGGAAACAATGATTCCTCTCATTCCTTGCCTGCAACAGGAGTTTCTTTGGTGAGCAGAGACATGTCACCAAAACAAGGGACTGTCATTCACTCTACCCCCTGCCACCCAAACCCTAACTACAAATGCATCAGACTATGCTTGGGGGGCCCACCTGGCAGGGAGATGCATTCAGGGCATATGGAGCCCAAAACAAATGCATCTGCATATCAACCAGAAAGAGATGCTAGCTGTTCAGAATGCCCTGACAGCCTTCAAGGACTTACTTCATCCAGGACAACTACTGATAAAGATGGACAATACCACGGTTATGTGGTACATAAACAAGCAGGGAGGTACACATTCCTATCCCCTTTGCAGACTAGCCATGGCATTGTGGAACACAGCCCTGACTTACCAAGTACATCTTCAAGCTCAATTCCTGCCAGGAAAACAAAATACTCTGGCAGACGACCTAAGCAGAAATCTTATGGACCCGCACGAGTGGAAACTGGATCCACAAATCTTCAGAATGGTAACACAGAAATGGGGGAGCCCAGACATAGATCTATTTGCCTCTCCCCAAAATTATCAACTGGACAAATTCTGCACAAGGACTTATCACAGACAAGCTTGGAAAATGGATGCCCTATCCTTCAGTTGGAAAAACCTATCAGTCTATGCCTTTCCCCCTCTGCCTCTTCTCTCCAAGGTCTTACTAAAGGTCAGACAGAAAAAAACAAAAATAATCTTAATTGCTCTGGACTGGCATCGCCAGCACTGATACCCAGTTCTAAGGAATATGTCTCAATTCCCTCCTTGGTACTTGCCTCAAATACCTCATCTACTGTCTCAGCAGAACGGTCAAATTCTGCATACTCTGCTCCAAACTCTGAACCTTGCATCATGGCTGATCATGTAATTATTCAAACACCTCTCAGTAAATCTGTGATGGATGTCATTTTGGAAGCCAGAAGGCCTAGTAGAAAATCTTATGCTGATAAATGGAAGAGATTCTGTGCTTGGAACCAAGCAGAAGGAACGGACACAGCAAAACCAAATATCCCTCAGATTTTACAATACTTGACTGAGATGCTTGGCAAGAGCCTATCTTTTTCTTCAATAAAAATCCATGCCTCTGCCATCTCGGCTCATTACAACACGGAGCCTCCCATCTTTTCTCATCCTCTGCTAAAACAGTATCTCAGAGGGGCCAAAAATTTAAGGCCTCCCAGAAGATCACCAACTCCTGCATGGGACCTCAATTTTGTGCTGGAAAAACTCACCCTGCCTCCTTTTGAACCAGCAGCTACTGCAGATATAAAATTTTTATCTTGGAAAACAGCTTTCCTTTTGGCAATCACTTCAGCAAGAAGGGTTTTAGAACTACAGGCTCTCATCGCTGTGGAGCCTTTTTTTTACATTTTACCCGGACAGGGTGTCCCTTAAGACCAATCCTTCCTTTATGCCTAAGGTGGTATCCAGTGTGGCTCTTAAACTATTCTCCTGCCAATATTGTACCCAAATCTGCAGAACAAGGGGGAGCAGATTCTGCATTAATTTGGACGTACACAGACAACTAAGATTCTACTTAAACAGGACCAAATCTCTAAGAAAGTCTGAGCAACTACTGGTGGCATTTTCTTTAGGATCAGAAGGGAAGGCTATATCAAAGCAGACTATTTCTAAGTGGTAAGCCACTGCATTTGTTTCTGCTACATGCATCATGGTAAATGTGTGCCCAAGGGAATCAGATCACACTCCACCAGGGCTGCCTCTACCTTAGCAGCCTTTCTCGGAGGTGTTCTAACCAAAGACATTCTAGCTACTTGGAGCTATGTTCATACCTTCACAAAGCATTATCATTTGCCTCTCTTCTCCGAATCCAGGGCAGGCTTTGCCACTGCAGTTCAGCAGGGCCTTATAGCCGCTCCTAATGCTATTTAGTTCCATCCTCCCATCCATAGCTTTGGGACTCTACCCAAATGTGATGACTGCAACAATGAAACATGAAGAACATAGTACAGTTGTATACACTTACCATAAATGTAGATGTTCGAGTGTATTCACTGTTGCAGTCCGGGTTACCCACCCACCATCCCCCTTTTCTATAACTTCTCTTTCCTTCACTATATTCTAAAGCCTTTGTGGTGTATTTGCTTTTAGATGAAGGTAAAGTTTATGTTGCTAAAAGTGCATTTACATATATTGCTGTTTATTATATATATATATATATATTTTTTTTTTGCTCCCCATTTGGGGGGCACCTGACATCCGGGGCAAGAAAAACTGAATAAAATGGCGTTGGCTGCATGTTTTATACCCCTGACGTCATGGAAGAGGAGACAGCAGCCGACGCAGAACCCAAGACTTTGTTATTCAGGCCGACTGAGGACAACCTGCCAGCAGATTACCCAAATGTAATGACTGCAACAGTGAATACACTTGAACATCTACATTTATGGTAAGTGTACACAACTGTACTCTGTATTTCCTAGTTTGCCAGCATATGCTTCCTTACTATGGGGAATAGTCAAGTTTATTCTTCTTGCAGATGAAGAAAAATGTTCTGTCACACTTTTAAATGGTATCTTCTCTTTTTCCCTCATGGGTTTCCTTAACAATGTCCAGCAGTCCTAAGTGTCTCTTTTCGCTTACTTAGTTTTGGAAAACAACAGCACCAGTTCTCTTGCAGTAACCGTTTTGGTGTTGTGCAGTGGCACTGCTTCCTGAAACTTTGTAGTGTACTTCAGTCTTATTAACAGGTATTGATACCCATTGCTAAATTTGTCCAGTGGCTTCACAAAATCCAGAGCAATATGTTCCAATGGCACCCTTTTTAAAAGGCATTGGAATCAATAGACTTTTAAATCCAGGATGAGGTAGTGTTTCCCAGCATTCAGAACAAGAAGAACAGAAGTGTTCATTCGTTATGCTTGGCTGGAACTATTGCCTTGGTTTTGTCTACCCCCACATGATCACCTAATATGTAGTTTTGTGTGTGTGTGTGTGTGTGTGTGTGTCTGTGTGTGTGTCTGTGTGTGTATGTGTTGGTATATTGGTCTACTTTGACTCACTAAATTTACTTTTCTCCAAAAATCAACTTCGTGACTCCATTTTCGTGAAAGTGCATTTTTCTTAAAATGCATTTTCATGAAAAAACAGATCTCCGAACAGCAAAAAAAACAATAACAACACTAAACACATGTATGCATGAGGTCAAACCTCCTACACTCGTGATACTTATATATTCTAACTCCAACATCGCACTACAGTGGGGAAAAGGGAATATTCCCTTATCCTCACTGTGCCACAATTTACAACAACAAGCTCGCTGGTTGTTTGCTGATCTGGTTTTCAAGAAACTGCATTAGTGTAGTGGGCAAAGCATCCGACCAATGAGCAGGCATTCCTGGTTCGGGTCCCACTGTAGCAAGGTCTATTTTGGGCGGCCACGGTGGTGCAGCGGTTAGCATTGTCACCTCACAGCAAGAGGTTCCCTGGTTCAATGCTCAGCTGAGGTGCCTTCTGTGCGGAGTCTGCATGTCCTCCCTGTGGTTGCGTGGGTTTCCTCCGGGTGCTCCGGTTTCCTCCCACATCCCTAAGACATGCTGTAGGTGGAATGGACACTCTAAATTGGCCCTAGGTGTGAGTGCATGTGTGTGCCTTCTGTGGAAGGTTAGGCGCCGGGCTGGCAACTCGACACTGTAAAACTCCATTGCCAATCATGAGCGGACATGTGATCCGCTGTGGCGACCCCTAACCGGGAAGAGCCAAAAGAAGAAGAAGCTCCCCATTTGGGGGGTACCTGACAGCTGGGGCAAGAAAAACTAAATAATATGGCGTCGGCTGCATGTTTTATACCCCTGACGACCTGACGTCATGGAAGAGGAGACAGCAACCGACGCAAAACCCAAGACTTTGTTATTTAGGCCGACTGAGGGCAACCTGCCAGCAGATTACCCAAATGTAATGACTGAAACAGTGAATACACTCGAACATCTACATTTATGGTAAGTGTACACAACTGTACTCTGTATTTCCTAGTTTGCCAGCATATGCTTCCTTACTATGGGGAATAGTCAAGTTTATTCTTCGTGCAGATGAAGAAAAATGTTCTGTCACACTTTTAAATGGTATCTTCTCTTTTTCCGTCATGGGTTTCCTTAACAATGTCCAGCAGTCCTAAGGGATGCCTGATGTACAGAAGTTAAAATATGGTAAATTAATTTGTAACTTGTAGCACTGTATGGGTTGCAAGCAGTATGTAGGTTGACAACTGGTCCCATGTTTTGCCATCTGTGCCAATAAAGTTCCTTATCATGGTATTTTTATTGAATTTTTCTACTAGCTGGTCAGTCTATGAATAGTAGCCTGATATCTTCAACTGTTTGGCTTTAAAGTACCAGTAAAACTGATGCAGTATCTGTGACATAAAAGGATCAATTTAGTCAACAAGTGTCTCTTCGCTTACTTAGTTTTGGAAAACAACAGCACCAGTTCTCTTGCAGTAACCGTGTTGGTGTTGTGCAGTGGCACTGCTTCCTGAAACTTTGTAGTGTACTTCAGTCTTATTAACAGGTATTGAAACCCATTGCTAGATTTGTCCAGTGGCTTCACAACATCCAGAGCAATATGTTCCAATGGCACCCTTTTTAAAAGGCATTGGAATCAATAGACTTTTAAATCCAGGATGAGGTAGTGTTTCCCAGCATTCAGAACAAGAAGAACAGAAGTGTTCATTCATTATGCTTGGCTGGAACTATTGCTTTGGTTTTGTCTACCCCAACATGATCACCTAATATGTAGTTTTGTGTGTGTGTGTGTGTGTGTGTGTGTGTGTGTGTGTATGTGTTGGTGTATGGGTCTACTTTGACTCACTAAATTTACGTTTCTCCAAAAATCAACTTTGTGACTCCATTTTCACGAAAGTGCATTTTTCCGAAAATGCATTTTCATGAAAAAAACAGATCTCCGAACAGCAAAAAAACAATAACTACACTAAACATATGTATGCATGAGGTCAAACCTCCTACACTCCTGATACTTATATATTCTAACTCCAACATCGCACTACAGTGGGAAAAAGGGAATATTCCCTTATCCTCACTGTGCCGCAATTTACAACAACAAGCTCGCTGGTTGTTTGCTGATCTGGTTTTTGAGAAACTGCATTTTCAGAGAAATGCACTTACGTAAAAATGGAGTCGCGAAGTTGATTTTCAGAGAAACGTAAATTCAGTGGGTTAAAGTAGACTATATATATATATATATATATGTGTGTGTGTGTGTGTGTGTGTGTGTGTATAGAACAAGTACATGTTTTATTCTTTCAGTTCATAAAGGTAAATGAAAAAACATACCCCACTCAGTTTTTGAGGTAAACAAAACAGTACGTTCAGGGTTTTTCTTCAACAAAAATAATTACAGTCCAGAGTCTTTTTAGTAATGAACGGCACTCTAGTAAAAATAAAGGCTGTAAGCTTCACTTAGACTATGTTTACAGCTCCATGGATAGCCCAGCTGCACTTTCAGGTTCTTCTGGCAAGGCATTCCTACCTTTTGCTGATCCTCTAAGTGAAAAACTGACTTCCTAAATGTCTTTGGACAGAGGTAGGCCTCTTTTATATACAAATAAGAAACAAGTAGCACCTTATTCCTGTTCATTTCATATTTCCCAACTTGAATTCTGTGGGGACTTTCCCATACAAGCATCACTTAAAGGTACACTCACCCATTTACTAAGTTCACCCCAGGGCTCGCCCTTCTGGCTTTGTAGACAAGAAAAGATGGTAAACTGCAGTTTCTATGCTCCTAATTGTCTTCTGCATGCATTACCTAGTACACACCTGTAAGCCTTACCGTATATTCTTATGACTCCAAAAGCAGCGTGATGAGGAATCGGTGATGTCATATTATTCTCTCCCTTAGTGTGGTTGTAACACAGATGGGAATGAACTGACACTGCTCTGTAGACTGTGTGACTGTACACTTTAGGTCTGTGTTGTAGTTGGTGAAAAAATATTCAGTAAAACAGTTTTATTCTTTCTTATAGATTCTCTGCATACAGTGTGGGTGTGTATAGCTTAATGAGCTCTATGTGCAGTGGTGATGCACATGGTAGTTATAGTTGGAAGCATGTTATAATTACAGGCTCTATGTGCACTGAGTGGATACACAATGAAATAATTGGCTCTGTATTTGCAGTGTGGTGTCTGTATTGTAGTTTAATAGGCTCTGCGTATACTGTGGTTGCATGCTATAATAGGTGCAATGACTTATTTGTCACACTGTGTTCTTTTGTATTGTATACTGATTGTGTGCATTGCAGATATAGGTTCATAGGTAGGTACTAGGCTGTTGGCCTTAGGGCCTATATAAGCCTAGCCAAATGGTACCCTGACTTTTGCCACCCAAGAAAATTATTTTCCTGTGCCCCTGTCAAGCAGAGCCACAGAAGTGATCCCCGGGGTGAATTTCCTATCTCCCATCCAATCATCAAGATTTTTCTTGAGAGTGCTAATGAGGAGCTTTATTTGATATAGATAGGTAGTTTGTTCCAGAGTATGAGAAGTCTCTGGGACAGGAATCTATCCCTCCAGCATGTTCTGTTTATTGTGGTGACCAGGTTTAGGTCCCTAGAGCGTGTAGCTCGGAGGGATTGGGATTTCTTTAAGTGGAGCATGTCCAACAGCTCTGGGTTTGACATAGCTGTGTATGTTAGGCAGAGATCGCCTCTGAGTAGGCGATATGCGACAGAGTAAAGCTGGAGTTTTTTGAGGCGGTCTGCGTAAGGCATCTGTTTGAGGCCGGTATTCCTCTTTGTGAGGTATTTCTGTGGCCTTTCCAGTTGTTGTAGATGTCTTGTGAGGTACATACCAAAAGGGGCGTTGTACTCTATAATGGGTCTAATGAGTGATGAGTAGAGGGGAACAATGACCTCTTTTTTCCTTGATGAGAAACCTTTTGTGATGAGGTGTGCCACATAGAAGGATTTCCTGACTACTATGGCGTTGTGATTATAAAAGGAGAGACTACTGTCCACCTGTGTCCCAAGGTCTCTTATCACACTTTTGGTGTTAAGTAGACTACCGCTTATGTGGTAGTTCATGGATACAGAGTTTTTACCAGAAGGGATGACAATGCACTTTTTGGCATTGAGCTTGAGGCCATGGCTTTGACACCAGGCATCTGTCTCAGTGAGGCCCTTTTGTAGGATGTCCACATCATTAGGAGTTTTGATTATGGCTCCTAGTTTGCAGTCATCTGTGAACTTTGTTAGCCAAAGACCTTCTGTGTTAGCCTGTACTTCAGAGAAGTAGATACCAAACAGGAGAGGACCTAGGACTGAACCCTGTGGTACTCCACTTGTCACTGGTCAGAAGTTGGATTTAGAGTCTGCTACTTTCACAGTGTGGGTTCTGTCAGTGAGCCATTTGGCAACCCATCTTGTGACATAAGGATTTATACCTAATTTATGTGTTATAGTTATAGGTCTTTTGTGTGTAGTATGACTATGAGGTGTTCTTATAGGGTCTCTGCGTGCAGTGTGGGTTTGTCTTATAGTTATAGTCCCTCTGTGTGCTGTGTGGATTTGTGCTTTTGTTACAGGCTCTTTGTGTGCAGTGATAGGCTTTTTTAATCCTAGTGGCATCTGGAGATGACACAGAAGGTGCTGTCTTGGGGATGGGGAAGGGGCTATCAGTTTGGAAGCATGTTTTAGTTATCGGTTCTTTGTATACAGTGTGAGTACATGTTGTAGTTATAGGTTCTGTGTATACAGTGGGGGCGCATGTTGCACTTTTAGGTTCTTTTTATACAGTGAGATACATGTTACAGTTATGGGTTCTGTGCATACAATGTGGGTGCATGTTGTAGTTATAGGTTCTTTGTTTGTAGTGTGGGTGCATGTTGTAGTCATAGGCTCTTTGTGTACATTTCAGGTCCATGTTGTAGTTTTTGGTTCAGTGCATACAGTGTGATTTCATGTTGTAGTTCTAGGTTCTTTGTATGCAGTGTGGGTGCATGTTGCAGTTATAGAGTCTGTGTGTGTACAGTGTAGGTACATTTGTCATAATGGGTTATATTTGTATGTGCTTGTTTTAAATATATGTTCTGTGTGTATGAAGTGGGTGCACATTGCAGTATGTTTACTGACTAATCAGTCATACTAATTATTCTATCTTATAGACTCTGTGTGTGCTCATGTCATTGTAGCTCTTGCTGTAGTCAATTAGTGGGCTTCCTCTTACTGACACAAGGACAAGTTATCTGTGTGCACCACCAACCCAAGACTGAATAATAACTTACCAGTCTGAGGGCTGGTGGAGGTCAAATGGAAGGCTTAACTATCAATCCTTCTGAGGTCTGGGATGAGGAAAGAGGATAGTCCAGAAAGCGCTTTACCAACATTAGCTCCTGTAAGGGGAACAGGAGACGAGTGTAGAGGTGCATTTGGTAAGTTGATTGGGAAAGGTCTGCAGGCAGGGGAGTATTCCCTATGTGAACAGTAACTGCCCCCATACCAGACAGCAGCTTTGCACATAACTTGACCACTACCACTTCAACATGATAGGCTATGATTGTAATTTTCAGCTGCTGTTCTTACAAAGGTACAGTAGAGAGTCAATTATCTGAGCTACTTGGGGCCAAGGGTAGTTTGGATAATCAAGCATACATTGAACTGGATAAAAAAACTTATAAAATCTTGTTTTTTCTGCATTCAGAGAATACACTTTTCAACCATTCAGCAAGTCCAGTGGACAATAAAAAATATTTTTCACACGCAAGCAGGCTTCAGGTTCAAAAAACATGCACAAGCTAATACGTACAATGTTTACATATTCAGATTTTATGATTTTTCTTACCCCAAAACTTTGGAAGACTGGGTTTGAATAACTGATGTTCGGAAAATCGACTCTCTACTGTAATTGGGATGAGAGCAGTGGACAGATCCCAGTGTTCTAGAACTTCAGAGGTAAAGTAGTACATGTTCTAGAACTTTAGAGGTGAAGTAGTACATGGGTGCAGGAAACAAACAATGGATTTAAACCAAATTAATCAGTGACATTGTGCAATATTATGTTTCCTAGGATCTGTTTGTACGACAAGGAAGAAGACTGGAGTAGGATATCCACAGGTCAGCGCCGTACTTGAGTGTGCTGATGCAGCGCATGGCCTTGGGGGTCATATAATTTCGGTAAGCTAACCTCATTCTCAGAAATGATGTACTAATTTTGAACTCACCCCATTCCCAGAAGTGATATATTTAAAGGCACTTTGTTTTAATAAAGAGAAAGGTCCTTTTTGTCCTCAACAACAAGAAGAACTTTTTTTTTTGGTCCACAACTTAAAGTGTGTGTGTGTGGGGGGGCAGGATGCCAGAAGAGCTAGCTACATTTGTGTGTATGACTGTGAAACTGCTTATGAATGTGTGAGGCTGAAAAATTAGAAGACCAGGTTGTGGCCTGCCGTAAAAATAAATCAGGGTTTATTTGGCAGATAAGATAATGGCTTAAGAAACTTTTCTGACAGTTAATGGGAAAATAAGTCACATTGAAAGATATGTATGGGGAGATTAATCCAGGGAAGGAAAACGTTAAGTTTTTATTTGATAGTCTTTCTAAACATAGATAAATGTTTTGGTTAACAGAAAATGTACATTTGTAATAATTTCTAGGTCACAGTGAAGTGATGTGTTATGAAAAAGGTAGGGACTACTAAGAGATAAAAAACACACGCAAGGCCACAGGGATTCCGATAAATCCAGCTCAAACAATTTGCAATGTAATATTAGCACTTTCATTTTATTTTGTAAAATAAAACGAAAGTGCTAATATTACGTTGCAAGTTGTTTGAGCTGGACTTGTCGGAATCTCTGTGGCCTTGCATGTGTTTTTTTATCAGTTTGTCTTCTATTTTAGGTTGGTTAGGGACTATCAGGATAATATATTTAAGGTTAGGCCTTGCGTATTTTTTAATCAGTTTGTCTTCTATTTTAGGTTGGTTAGGGACTACCAGGAGGATAATATTTAAGGTTAGAATGCGTGGATGTTGTGTGCAGTTAGTACACTGTACATACTGTGCTATAATTTAGTATAGATTGAGTCACTATGGAGGCTGGACAATATTGCCAGTACATTCTCAATGCATGTCTAACACTAGACTTAGAATCAGTGAACACAGGGGAAGAGAAGATGGAAGATAAGAGACAAAACTTGTCTGTCGGTAGTATGATGCTGCACCAGGAACCCAATATCCTCACCATCCCTAGGCATGGGTCAGAACATGTAAAGAGGAGGGAGTGCCTGGTGTACCTGGTGAACGAAGAGAGGCCCGTTGGGCAGCTAATGGTTAGCACTGAAGAGCAAAAAAATGTTTCACAGACAGAGACTTAGTTCCGTAAGTAGACTGTATAATCCTACCTTGGCTATGAATGTTAGAATGTTAGAAGCCAGGGTGGACAGCAGTGCATATTTCCTGTATGCTATTGAGGTCAGGTTGTATATGGTGAATTGGTCAGCAAATCAGGTTTGTGTGCATCTTTTCTAATTTAATCTGTTGGGTGCCAGTGGGTATGACTTTGGTGACCATCAGACCTATTTGTGGGAGCTGAGTGGATCCAAGGACTATAGACTCTGCTCCTCACTTAACTGAAGTTGTATTTTGCTGATAGTGGGGAATTCGAAGTCCATCAATGTTAAACTGGTCACCACTATGTCTGCTGGGCTTTTTTCCATCAGTTTTTGTAAGCTTTCGAAACCTGTGTTTCTTTGGGGTTCTAGTTCCAGCTCTGCCTGTAAATGCTGTACATGATCACTACTGGGCTGTGGAATGTTACCTGACACTGTACTACTTTAGGGCAATCCAAGAAAAACAGAAGCTGATCGGTAGGAACATGGAGCAAAAACAACGTACTAAGTAAAACTAAACTCCAAACTACCACGGCTTCAGTAAACAAACTTTAATAAAAGTAAATCAAAATGTCGGTAAGCGCTTTCGCAGTTTGAAACACTGCTTCTACAGAACAATAAAAAACGGTAACAACATTAATCTTTAAATAGTAAAAAAAAACATTTAATTAATTCATTAAAATAACATGATAAAATTAAGGTCATTCATAGTTTACAATCACAGAACACAAATAGCCTATAAGAAAACTGATATGTGACAGGCCCTTTCTGCCATCATGAGACAACCAATCAATAAAGCGCCAATAAGGTGTCTCAAAAAACACAAGCCAACAATATCAGTGATGAAGTGGGTGGGATTTCAACATAGGTTTAAATGATACTCTATCATTCTGTCTTGGTTCCGTAAAGGCTTTCAGTAAAAGAATCCACTTCTGCTCAATTAAGATCACCTTCCTTTTCATTGACAGAAACAATTTCAAGTACAAAAGACTTAAAGATGTTGAGTACCACAGGTGTTAACATGTTTCGATAGGGCATTTGTGTCGTTTTCTCTTGAGAATGTCATTATAATGTTCCAAAAATCTATCTTTGAAGGCACAATTTATTTTTCCAGTATAAAAAGCATTACATACAGAGCATCCTGCATAGTAAACTATATTCTTGGTTTTACAATTAGCGAAAAAATCTAAACTGATTACAAACCCAGTGGCCTTATGTATGTAAGAGGTACAAGTCAGAATATGATTGCAGGTAGAACATGAATTATACCTAAAGGTGCCTTTACGTTCTGTAAATGTGAAATTATTATGTGTAAAACTCCTGTAACAAAGTTGCCGTTTTAGGGATAAGTTATTCCTAAAACTAAATTTAGGTTGCATCTCAACAACTTTTCTCACATCAGGATCAGCCAGCAAAATAGACCAATGCTTTTTAAAGATGTCACAAACTACATTAATATCACTGGAAAATGTAAAGACAGGTCTATTCCTGGCATTGTCTACAGTGACTTGTAATGTCTCATTGTTTCTGTTTGAAAAGTAAGGTCTCCCCTTACATTTCCTGCTCATCTTCTGTACATCTGTCTATTTCTGCGACACTGTAACCGCTATCTAAAAATTCAGTCTTCAGATTACTGAAAGCTTTGTTGAGATCAGTATCATCATCATGGAGTCTCATGACTCTAAAAAATTGACCTCTCAAAACATTTTACTGACTTGGCCAGGATGCATCCTGGATTTATACAAAAGTGTATTCCTCTTGACCTTTTTCTTATATAACTTTGTCCGTAGAAAATTCAAATCTTTCTTGCTGACTTTTACATCCAGATGTCATTAACATGTCTTTACGTTTTTTGTACTTGAGATTGTTTCTGTCAATGAAAGGGAAAGTGATCTTAGTAATAAAATGGAGTGTGCTGAGCAGAAGTGGATTCTTTTACTGAAAGCCTTTACAGAACTAGGACTGAATGACAGAGTATCACTTAAATGTATTTTGAAATCCTGCCCACTTCATCATTGATATTGCGGGCTTGTATTTTTTGAGAGAGCTTATTGGTGCTTTATTGATTGGTTGTGCCATGATTGACAGAAGGGGCTTGTATCATAACAGTTTTTTTATAGTCTATTTGTATTTGGTGATTGTAAAGTATGAATGACTTTAATTTTATCATATGATTTTAATGAATTAAATTTTTTTTACTGTTTAAATATTAATGTTGTTACTGTTTTTTTATTAGTCTGAAGAAGCAGTGTTTCAAACTGCGTAAGCGCTTACCAACATTTTGTTATCATTATTAACACCGACTACATTAACAAAATTTTTAATATACTTTATGCTGACGCATATGAAGAGGTGCCTATCACAAAATTGACGTCACATTAGAAGATCTTTTGACACAAGACCTTATTTTACAGAGCAACTTTGAATTTTTAAGGGTTTTTGTCTCCAAAATCCCCAACCATATTCAGTATTCCCAAAGTCCATAAGGACATATATGATCACCGTTTCCCCAATTGTAAATGCTCAAAAACTTCCACCTTGGCCCGCTATATTGACTTCCATTTGAAAGAGCTGGTGGGCAACATCGTACACTTCTAGAAAGACTCATGGTACTTTTTGAAGAGAGCTTCCAGGGACATATAGAGTGATGATATTATTGTTACCATGGACATTAAGGACATCTTTTTAGTTATTCTCCACAATTTGAGTCTAGAGTGGTTCTATGACTGCAGATGTTTTCAAAGAGCACAGGACCATGGTAAGATCAAACTATTCAAGAACATAATGGAAATTGTCCTGGTGAACAGTTTTATCTGTTTTGAGGGGCAGCTTTTTAGACAAAGTACTGGAGTAGCTATGGGGGCTGCCTGTGACCTGATCTTCGCCAACCTAGTGATGGTCCATTGGGAATTTAACTTTGATTGTAAATCTTCTTACAGTAACGGGGAGTTTGTATGGCCTCTACTTGGGTGACATCATCATTTTTTTTGGACTGGTTGCCTTGAAAAGCTCAAGGAATTTTTTGTTCCTTGAGCAACACTATTGAGTTTCTCAGGTTTAGCTTGGAACTACTCCATTGATTACATTAACTTCCTAAATGTTACACTGTCTAAAATTAGAGACAGTTATTGTTTTGAATCAAACATCTATAGGAGGCCAACATATTCTAACTCTTTGCTGCAGTTTTTCAGTTGGCATCTGCTACATCAAAAGAAGGAGCTGGTCAAAGGGCAGATGGTTAGGCTTGCCCACATGATTTCACAGCATGAACCTTTCTGAAGGAGATTACTAAATTAAAAAATATGTTTGAGCTACAGTGCTATCCCCCCAACCTTCTTAATGTTATTATGGGAGAGTTTACACCCAAACAGGACCAGTCTATATTCTTTCCCTTGATCTGGAAGGGGGCTTCTTACACCAGTAGTAATGTCCAAGTAATGACCTCAGGTAACTGTGGAAAGGCCCTGGTTCTCGCATTTAATTTGGACTTTTTGGACATTAAGTCTGATTACTAAAAAAAATGGAACTTTGTTTTCATGGCTGGTTAACAGTTTCAGGTCCTTGGTCCCTCCCCTATAATTGTTTACAGGAAGGATATATCATTAAAACTTCTTATAGAAAAAAACAGTGTCCACTACTTTTAATTGTTGCATAATGAAATGTGGGCATTGTAATCAATGCGGATTTATTACAGAGGGTTTCATTTTCAGGGTCGTTTATGTGGCACAATGCCAGGTCTTCCCTGTTTTCTATATCAGGAGAACTGTGAACCCCCTTAGAACTAGAATTTACCAGCATATGTACAATGTTGACAAGATAGTGATGATATTATTTTTGTTACCATGGACATTAAGGACCTCTTTTTAGTTATTCTCCACAAATTGGGTCTAGAGTGGTACGCTCTTTTTAGACATATTAGGTTGAATAAGTCCCACAGTTTTAAATTTTATGTTATTGGTTGTGGCGGGGGGGTGGTGCCTGGAAGGACCTCTTGGAGCTCAAAGAACTAAGGTGGCAACTAAAACTTCTACCAATGGGTATGGTCTTAATGACACAGTGTCTGTTAGTAGCATCTTGCAGCTCAAAGTTCTTTTTATATGTGATTTTTTATTGTATTTTTAATTTTATTTATATTACGCTGTGACGGCACTGATTACTGGTTTCTGACACCATCGAGTTTTACAGCTTAGTTTGACCTTGATCTTGTACATCGTAAATATTAATTTTTTATTTACGTTCTTTTTTTTAGTATACGTGCTTCTTCTGTTTTAATCACTGTTTTTGGTTTTAGGTTTAATTTTGGTGGTTTCAGTCTTAATCAGATTGAAACTATTCCATTTGTGAACTAGTTTCATTGCTTTTATGAATCTTTATTGTTTTTTCAGTCAGTGTCTTTGAGGTAATCAATGTATTCAGCACTATGCCTTTAAATTGTATGGTTCATCCTTAATTAGCTTAACTTGTTTAGGAGGGGGTTTCAAGAGCATATAAGGTGCCTGTGTATTTGCTGTATTTTTTTTTTCATTCTGATGAAGTCCATTTGCGGGACGAAAGTCCTTAATGTGGATTAAGTAAATGTGAATTTTTGAGAGAGTATCTTCAAAGTCTGGTTCTTGTAGTTCGAGTTTGGATTGTTGGTAATGCCTTGGCTGTTCAGATTGTATATCCCAGCTTTATCCTTAGTTACAGCTATTTGCTCCCCTAACATTTCTGACAACTCTACCATTTGTTACTTACCCAAACAACATGCTCCCATTGCCTCTCTTTTTCCCATCACTCCTACAAGTTTTGCTATTTGGTGAGGAAAAATTCCCTGATGTTTGCTTGGAGTATAAAAGTACATGTGCAAATACTTCCCTGAAAAAATCGTAAAACCTTCTAGACTTCTTAGATTGAATAATTAAGAAATTAACCATTTATGTAAAATGTTTGAAAACTAAAAATCCTTTTTTTTTTTTCGTTTTATTATTATATGTGTGCCCAAGTCATTGTGTAATATGTGAAGTTAATAAAGGTGTTTATATATATTATCTCTGGCATATCTCTAATACCTCTATAAGATGTCTGAATATTTTTCTTTTCATAGACATCTTACATTTGGAGATAACACTTTTTTCTTTTTGTTGACTAAGTCAGGTGTTTAACAGCAACCTTTCTAAAATCATTCATGTCCAAATACTCCTTAATTTACTGTTTAACACTCTGCAGTTGCTACTCTTCTTGTTTTGGGTGATACTCCTTCTTCTGCAATATTTTAAACTTTGTCAGCTGCTATAAATAATTCCTATTATTTCGTAACCATATATCTTTTATTTCTACCCTATTTTAAACTCCATTTTCATTTTATCCCACTCACTAGCTATCCTTTATGAAGATATTTCTATTTTCCCTATTAACTTTCCAGTACCAATTCCTTGAATTCATCTCTTTTTATCAGGTAGGTGGGAAAGCACCAGTATTCCACATTTACTTTATTACCTTGCATTTTTATCTAAGATTTTATTGGTGCTTGACCCAAAATAGTTATTGGATGTGTGTCAGAGCTTTCAATTAAATGCACATGTTCCTGTGAAATATAACTTAATTCCAGTCTAGCCCAGTTATTCTACCTTGTGGCACAGTATGTAAATTCTGTCAGAGTTCTTACCAGTAAGTTCAAGTTTTCCATACAAAATGGTTTCATGAATTTCTTCAGAAATTACCTTTTTTGTTATATTTTTAATTCTTAGTCCCCCTGATACATCCTCATTATTGCAGTTCAAGTTCCACTCCCTACCTATAAGTAATAGTTCCATCGGAAAGCTGATTATTTTTCCCAAAA